>NW_027478504.1:900000-1186726 GCF_051014685.1 Ptiloglossa arizonensis
AAGGTTGGCATACCGTTGTAATCGGGCGAGTTTCTACTTTCAGATGCAACAGAAATTTTGTGGATTGGTCAATCCGTTCGCGAGATATGGCAGTTTGGACGTAAGAAACGCTTGAGAAACTAAAAATTTTCGCAGTTCTGATGCTCGAAACGAATAACTAGAACGGCCTAGGGGAAAAGTACGCATACTGTTGTAACCGGGCGAGTTTCTACTTTCAGATGCAACAGAAATTTTGCGGATTGGTCAAACCGTTCGCGCGATATGGCAGTTTGGAGGTGAGAAACGCTTGAGAAACTCAAAATTTTCGCAGTTCTGATGATCGACAAGCATAACCAGAACGGCCTAGGGGAAAAGTACGCATACCGTTGTAATCGGGCGAGTTTCTACTTTCAGATGCAACAGAAATTTTGCGGATTGGTCTATCCGTTCGCGAGATATGGCAGTTTGGATGTAAGAAACGCTTGAGAAACTCAAAATTTTCGCAGTTCTGATGCTCGAAACGAATAACTAGAACGGCCTAGGGGAAAAGTACTCATACTGTTGTAATCGGGCGTGTTTCAACTTTCAGATGCAACAGAAATTTTGCGGATTGGTCTATCCGTTCGCGAGATATGGCAGTCTGGATACAGGAAACGCTTGAGAAACTCAAAATTTTCGCAGTTCTGATGCTCGAAACGAATAACTAGAACGGCCTAGGGGAAAAGTACTCATACCGTTGTAATCGGGCGAGTTTCTACTTTCAGGTGCAACAGAAATTTTGCGGATTCATCAATCCGTTCGCGAGATGTGGCAGTTTGGAGGTAAGAATCGCTTGAGAAACTCAAAATTTTCGCAGTTCTGATGCTCGAAACGAATAACTAGAACGGCCTAGGGGAAAAGTACTCATACCATTGTAATCGGGCGAGTTTCTACTTTCAGATGCAATAGAAATTTTGCGGATTGGTCAATCCGTTCGCGAGATATGGCAGTTTGGACGTAACAATCGCTTGGGAAACTCAAAATTTTCGCAGTTCTGATGCTCGAAACGAATAACTAGAACGGCCTAGGGGAAAGGTTGGCATACCGTTGTAATCGGGCGAGTTTCTACTTTCAGATGCAACAGAAATTTTGTGGATTGGTCAATCCGTTCGCGAGATATGGCAGTTTGGACGTAAGAAACGCTTGAGAAACTAAAAATTTTCGCAGTTCTGATGCTCGAAACGAATAACTAGAACGGCCTAGGGGAAAAGTACGTATACTGTTGTAACCGGGCGAGTTTCTACTTTCAGATGCAACAGAAATTTTGCGGTTTGGTCAAACCGTTCGCGCGATATGGCAGTTTGGAGGTGAGAAACGCTTGAGAAACTCAAAATTTTCGCAGTTCTGATGATCGACAAGCATAACCAGAACGGCCTAGGGGAAAAGTACGCATACCGTTGTAATCGGGCGAGTTTCTACTTTCAGATGCAACAGAAATTTTGCGGATTGGTCTATCCGTTCGCGAGATATGGCAGTTTGGATGTAAGAAACGCTTGAGAAACTCAAAATTTTCGCAGTTCTGATGCTCGAAACGAATAACTAGAACGGCCTAGGGGAAAAGTACTCATACTGTTGTAATCGGGCGTGTTTCAACTTTCAGATGCAACAGAAATTTTGCGGATTGGTCTATCCGTTCGCGAGATATGGCAGTCTGGATACAGGAAACGCTTGAGAAACTCAAAATTTTCGCAGTTCTGATGCTCGAAACGAATAACTAGAACGGCCTAGGGGAAAAGTACTCATACCGTTGTAATCGGGCGAGTTTCTACTTTCAGGTGCAACAGAAATTTTGCGGATTCATCAATCCGTTCGCGAGATGTGGCAGTTTGGAGGTAAGAATCGCTTGAGAAACTCAAAATTTTCGCAGTTCTGATGCTCGAAACGAATAACTAGAACGGCCTAGGGGAAAAGTACACATACCGTTGCAATTGGGCGTGTTTCTACTTTCAGATGCAACAGAAATTTTGCGGATTGGTCAATCCGCTCGCGAGACATGGCAGTTTGGAGGTGAGAAACGCTTGAGAAACTCAAAATTTTCGCAGTTCTGATGCTCGAAACGAATAACTAGAATGGCCTATGGGAAAAGTACTCATACCGTTGTAATCGGGCCAGTTTCTACTTTCAGGTGCAACAGAAATTTTGCGGATTCGTCAATCCGTTCGCGAGATGTGGTAGTTTGGAGGTAAGAAACGCTTGAGCAACTCAAAATTTTCGCAGTTCTGATGCTCGAAACGAATAACCAGAACGGCCTAGGGGAAGTGTTCGCATACCGTTGTAATCGGGCGAGTTTCTACTTTCAGATGCAACAGAAATTTTGCGGATTGGTCAATCCGTTCGCGAGACATGGCAGTTTGGAGGTGAGAAACGCTTGAGAAACTCAAAATTTTCGCAGTTCTGATGCTCGAAACGAATAACTAGAACGACCTATGGGAAAAGTACTCATACCGTTGTAATCGGGCGTGTTTCAACTTTCAGATGCAACAGAAATTTTGCGGATTGGTCTATCCGTTCGCGAGATATGGCAGTCTGGATATAGGAAACGCTTGAGAAACTCAAAATTTTCGCAGTTCTGATGCTAGAAACGAATAACTAGAACGGCCTAGGGGAAAAGTACTCATACCGTTGTAATCGGGCGTGTTTCAACTTTCAGATGCAACAGAAATTTTGCGGATTGGTCTATCCGTTCGCGAGATATGGCAGTCTGGATATAGGAAACGCTTGAGAAACTCAAAATTTTCGCAGTTCTGATGCTCGAAACGAATAACTAGAACGACCTATGGGAAAAGTATGGATACCATTGAAATCGGGCGAGCTTCTACTTTCAGATGCAACAGAAATTTTACGGATTGGTCAATCCGTTCGCGAGATATGGCAGTTTGGACGTAACAAACGCTTGAGAAACTCAAAATTTTCGCAGTTCTGATGCTCGAAACGAATAACTAGAACGGCCTAGGGGAAAGGTTGGCATACCGTTGTAATCGGGCGAGTTTCTACTTTCAGATGCAAGAGAAATTTTGTGGATTGGTCAATCCGTTCGCGAGATATGGCAGTTTGGACGTAAGAAACGCTTGAGAAACTAAAAATGTTCGCAGTTCTGATGCTCGAAACGAATAACTAGAACGGCCTAGGGGAAAAGTACGCATACTGTTGTAACCGGGCGAGTTTCTACTTTCAGATGCAACAGAAATTTTGCGGATTGGTCAATCCGTTCGCGAGATATGGCAGATTGGAGGTAAGAAACGCTTGAGAAACTCAAAATTTTCGCAGTTCTGATGCTCGAAACGAATAACCAGAACGGCCTAGGGGAAATGTTCGCATACCGTTGTAATCGGGCGAGTTTGTACTTTCAGATGCAACAGAAATTTTGCGGATTGGTCAATCCGTTCGCGAGACATGGCAATTTGGAGGTGAGAAACGCTTGAGAAACTCAAAATTTTCGCAGTTCTGATGCTCCAAACGAATAACCAGAACGGCCTAGGGGAAAAGTACGCATACCGTTGTAATCGGGCGAGTTTCTACTTTCAGATGCAACAGAAATTTTGCGGATTGGTCAATCCGTTCGCGAGATATGGCAGTTTGGAGGTAAGAAACGCTTGAGATAATCAAAATTTTCGCAGTTCTGATGCTCGAAACGAATAACTAGAACGGCCTAGGGGAATGGTTCGCATACTGTTGTAATCGGGCGAGTTTCTACTTTCAGGTGCAACAGAAATTTTGCGGATTGGTCAATCCGTTCGCGAGATATGGCAGTTTGGAGGTAAGAAACGCTTGAGAAACGCAAAATTTTCGCAGCTCTGATGCTCGAAACGAATAACTAGAATGGCCTAGGGGAAAAGTACACATACCGTTGCAATTGGGCGAGTTTCTACTTTCATATGCAACAGAAATTTTGCGGATTGGTCTATCCGTTCGAGAGATATGGCAGTTTGGAGGTAAGAAACGCTTGAGCAACTCAAAATTTTCGCAGTTCTGATGCTCGAAACGAATAACCAGAACGGCCTACGGGAAAAGTACGCATATCGTTGTAATCGGGCGAGTTTCTACTTTCAGATGCAACAGAAATTTTGCGGATTGGTCAATCCGTTCGCGAGATATGGCAGTTTGGAGGTAAGAAACGCTTGACAAACTCAAAATTTTCGCAGTTCTGATGCTCGAAACGAATAACTAGAACGGCCTAGGGGAAAGGTTGGCATACCGTTGTAATCGGGCGAGTTTCTACTTTCAGATGCAACAGAAATTTTGCGGATTGGTCAATCCGTTCGCGAGATATGGCAGTTTGGAGGTAAGAAACGGTTGAGAAACTCAAAATTTTCACAGTTCTGATGCTCGAAACGAATAACTAGAACGGCCTAGGGGAAATGTTCGCATACCGTTGTAATCGGGCGAGTTTCTACTTTCAGATGCAACAGAAATTTTGTGGATTGGTCAATCCGTTCGCGAGATATGGCAGTTTGGACGTAAGAAACGCTTGAGAAACTAAAAATTTTCGCAGTTATGATGCTCGAAACGAATAACTAGAACGGCCTAGGGGAAAAGTACGCATACCGTTGTAATCGGGCGAGTTTCTACTTTCAGATGCAACAGAAATTTTGCGGATTGGTAAATCCGTTCCCGAGATATGGCAGTTTGGAGGTAAGAAACGCTTGAGAAACTAAAAATTTTAGCAGTTCTCATGCTCGAAACGAATAACTAGAACGGCCTAGGGTTAAAGTACGCATACAGTTGTAATCGGGCGAGTTTCTACTTTCATATGCAACAGAAATTTTGCGGATTCTTCAATCCGTTCGCGAGATGTGGCAGTTTGGAGGTAAGAAACGGTTGAGAAACTCAAAATTTTCACAGTTCTGATGCTCGAAACGAATAACTAGAACGGCCTAGGGGAAATGTTCGCACACCGTTGTAATCGGGCGAGTTTCTACTTTCAGATGCAACAGAAATTTTGTGGATTGGTCAATCCGTTCGCGAGATATGGCAGTTTGGACGTAAGAAACGCTTGAGAAACTAAAAATTTTCGCAGTTCTGATGCTCGAAACGAATAACTAGAACGGCCTAGGGGAAAAGTACGCATACCGTTGTAATCGGGCGAGTTTCTACTTTCAGATGCAACAGAAATTTTGCGGATTGGTAAATCCGTTCGCGAGATATGGCAGTTTGGAGGTAAGAAACGCTTGAGAAACTAAAAATTTTAGCAGTTCTCATGCTCGAAACGAATAACTAGAACGGCCTAGGGTTAAAGTACGCATACAGTTGTAATCGGGCGAGTTTCTACTTTCAGATGCAACAGAAATTTTGCGGATTCGTCAATCCGTTCGCGAGATGTGGCAGTTTGGAGGTAAGAAACGCTTGAGCAACTCAAAATTTTAGCAGTTCTGATGCTCGAAACGAATAACCAGAACGGCCTAGGGGAAATGTTCGCATACCGTTGTAATCGGGCGAGTTTCTACTTTCAGATGCAACAGAAATTTTGCGGATTGGTCAATCCGTTCGCGAGATATGGCAGTTTGGAGGTAAGAAACGCTTGAGAAACTCAAAATTTTCGCAGTTCTAATGCTCGAAACGAATAACTAGAACGGCCTAGGGGAAAAGTACGCATACAGTTGTAATCGGGCGAGTTTCTACTTTCAGATGCAACAGAAATTTTGCGGATTGGTCAATCCTTTCGCACGATATGGCAGTTTGGAGGTGAGAAACGCTTGAGAAACTCAAAATTTTCGCAGTTCTGATGCTCGACAAGCATAACTAGAACGGCCTAGGGGAAAAGTACGCATACCGTTGTAATCGGGCGAGTTTCTACTTTCAGATGCAACAGAAATTTTGCGGATTGGTCAATCCGTTCGCGAGATATGGCAGTTTGGAGGTAAGAAACGGTTGAGAAACTCAAAATTTTCACAGTTCTGATGCTCGAAACGAATAACTAGAACGGCCTAGGGGAAAAGTACTCATACCGTTGTAATCGGGCGTGTTTCAACTTTCAGATGCAACAGAAATTTTGCGGATTGGTCTATCCGTTCGCGAGATATGGCAGTCTGGATATAGGAAACGCTTGAGAAACTCAAAATTTTCGCAGTTCTGATGCTCGAAACGAATAACTAGAACGGCCTAGGGGAAAAGTACTCATACCGTTGAAATCGGGCGAGTTTCTACTTTCAGGTGCAACAGAAATTTTGCGGATTCGTCAATCCGTTCCCGAGATGTGGCAGTTTGGAGGTAAGAAACGCTTGAGCAACTCAAAATTTTCGCAGTTCTGATGCTCGAAACGAATAACCAGAACGGCCTAGGGGAAATGTTCGCATACCGTTGTAATCGGGCGAGTTTCTACTTTCAGATGCAACAGAAATTTTGCGGATTGGTCAATCCGTTCGCGAGACATGGCAGTTTGGAGGTGAGAAACGCTTGAGAAACTCAAAATTTTAGCAGTTCTGATGCTCGAAACGAATAACTAGAACGGCCTAGGGTTAAAGTACGCACACAGTTGTAATCGGGCGAGTTTCTACTTCCAGATGCAACAGAAATTTTGCGGATTGGTCAATCCGTTCGCGCGATACGGCAGTTTGGAGGTGAGAAACGCTTGAGAAACTCAAAATTTTCGCAGCTCTGATGCTCAAAACGAATAACTAGAATGGCCTAGGGGAAAAGTACACATACCGTTGCAATTGGGCGAGTTTCTACTTTCAGATGCAACAGAAATTTTGCGGATTGGTCTATCCGTTCGAGAGATATGGCAGTTTTGGAGGTAAGAAACGCTTGAGAAACTAAAAATTTTCGCAGTTCTAATGCTCGAAACGAATAACTAGAACGGCCTAGGGGAAAAGTACGCATACAGTTGTAATCGGGCGAGTTTCTACTTTCAGATGCAACAGAAATTTTGCGGATTGGTCAATCCTTTCGCGCGATATGGCAGTTTGGAGGTGAGAAACGCTTGAGAAACTCAAAATTTTCGCAGTTCTGATGCTCGACAAGCATAACTAGAACGGCCTAGGGGAAAAGTACGCATACCGTTGTAATCGGGCGAGTTTCTACTTTCAGATGCAACAGAAATTTTGCGGATTGGTCAATCCGTTCGCGAGATATGGCAGTTTGGAGGTAAGAAACGGTTGAGAAACTCAAAATTTTCACAGTTCTGATGCTCGAAACGAATAACTAGAACGGCCTAGGGGAAAAGTACTCATACCGTTGTAATCGGGCGTGTTTCAACTTTCAGATGCAACAGAAATTTTGCGGATTGGTCTATCCGTTCGCGAGATATGGCAGTCTGGATATAGGAAACGCTTGAGAAACTCAAAATTTTCGCAGTTCTGATGCTCGAAACGAATAACTAGAACGGCCTAGGGGAAAAGTACTCATACCGTTGAAATCGGGCGAGTTTCTACTTTCAGGTGCAACAGAAATTTTGCGGATTCGTCAATCCGTTCGCGAGATGTGGCAGTTTGGAGGTAAGAAACGCTTGAGCAACTCAAAATTTTCGCAGTTCTGATGCTCGAAACGAATAACCAGAACGGCCTAGGGGAAATGTTCGCATACCGTTGTAATCGGGCGAGTTTCTACTTTCAGATGCAACAGAAATTTTGCGGATTGGTCAATCCGTTCGCGAGACATGGCAGTTTGGAGGTGAGAAAGGCTTGAGAAACTCAAAATTTTCGCAGTTCTGATGCTCGAAACGAATAACTAGAACGGCCTAGGGGAAAGGTTGACATACCGTTGTAATCGGGCGAGTTTCTACTTTCAGATGCAACAGAAATTTTATGGATTGGTCAATCCGTTCGCGAGATATGGCAGTTTGGACGTAAGAAACGCTTGAGAAACTAAAAATTTTCGCAGTTCTGATGCTCGAAACGACTAACTAGAACGGCCTAGGGGAAAAGTACGCATACCGTTGTAATCGGGCGAGTTTCTACTTTCAGATGCAACAGAAATTTTGCGGATTGGTCAATCCGTTCGCGAGACATGGCAGTTTGGAGGTGAGAAACGCTTGAGAAACTCAAAATTCTCGCAGTTCTGATGCTCGAAACGAATAACTTGAACAGCCTAGGGGAAATGTTGACATACCGTTGTAATCGGGCGAGTTTCTACTTTCAGATGCAACAGAAATTTTGTGGATTGGTCAATCCGTTCGCGAGATATGGCAGTTTGGACGTAAGAAACGCTTGAGAAGCTAAAAATTTTCGCAGTTCTGATGCTCGAAACGAATAACTAGAACGGCCTAGGGGAAAAGTACGCATACCGTTGTAATCGGGCGAGTTTCTACTTTCAGATGCAACAGAAATTTTGCGGATTGGTAAATCCGTTCGCGAGATATGGCAGTTTGGAGGTAAGAAACGCTTGAGAAACTAAAAATTTTAGCAGTTCTGATGCTCGAAACGAATAACTAGAACGGCCTAGGGTTAAAGTACGCATACAGTTGTAATCGGGCGAGTTTCTACTTCCAGATGCAACAGAAATTTTGCGGATTGGTCAATCCGTTCGCGCGATACGGCAGTTTGGAGGTGAGAAACGCTTGAGAAACTCAAAATTTTCGCAGCTCTGATGCTCAAAACGAATAACTAGAATGGCCTAGGGGAAAAGTACACATACCGTTGCAATTGGGCGAGTTTCTACTTTCAGATGCAACAGAAATTTTGCGGATTGGTCTATCCGTTCGAGAGATATGGCAGTTTGGAGGTAAGAAACGCTTGAGAAACTAAAAATTTTCGCAGTTCTAATGCTCGAAACGAATAACTAGAACGGCCTAGGGGAAAAGTACGCATACAGTTGTAATCGGGCGAGTTTCTACTTTCAGATGCAACAGAAATTTTGCGGATTGGTCAATCCTTTCGCGCGATATGGCAGTTTGGAGGTGAGAAACGCTTGAGAAACTCAAAATTTTCGCAGTTCTGATGCTCGACAAGCATAACTAGAACGGCCTAGGGGAAAAGTACGCATACCGTTGTAATCGGGCGAGTTTCTACTTTCAGATGCAACAGAAATTTTGCGGATTGGTCAATCCGTTCGCGAGATATGGCAGTTTGGAGGTAAGAAACGGTTGAGAAACTCAAAATTTTCACAGTTCTGATGCTCGAAACGAATAACTAGAACGGCCTAGGGGAAAAGTACTCATACCGTTGTAATCGGGCGTGTTTCAACTTTCAGATGCAACAGAAATTTTGCGGATTGGTCTATCCGTTCGCGAGATATGGCAGTCTGGATATAGGAAACGCTTGAGAAACTCAAAATTTTCGCAGTTCTGATGCTCGAAACGAATAACTAGAACGGCGTAGGGGAAAAGTACTCATACCGTTGAAATCGGGCGAGTTTCTACTTTCAGGTGCAACAGAAATTTTGCGGATTCGTCAATCCGTTCGCGAGATGTGGCAGTTTGGAGGTAAGAAACGCTTGAGCAACTCAAAATTTTCGCAGTTCTGATGCTCGAAACGAATAACCAGAACGGCCTAGGGGAAATGTTCGCATACCGTTGTAATCGGGCGAGTTTCTACTTTCAGATGCAACAGAAATTTTGCGGATTGGTCAATCCGTTCGCGCGATACGGCAGTTTGGAGGTGAGAAACGCTTGAGAAACTCAAAATTTTCGCAGCTCTGATGCTCAAAACGAATAACTAGAATGGCCTAGGGGAAAAGTACACATACCGTTGCAATTGGGCGAGTTTCTACTTTCAGATGCAACAGAAATTTTGCGGATTGGTCAATCCGTTCGCGCGATACGGCAGTTTGGAGGTGAGAAACGGTTGAGGAACTCAAAATTTTCACAGTTCTGATGCTCGAAACGAATAACTAGAACGGCCTAGGGGAAAAGTACTCATACCGTTGTAATCGGGCGTGTTTCAACTTTCAGATGCAACAGAAATTTTGCGGATTGGTCTATCCGTTCGCGAGATATGGCAGTCTGGATATAGGAAACGCTTGAGAAACTCAAAATTTTCGCAGTTCTGATGCTCGAAACGAATAACTAGAACGGCGTAGGGGAAAAGTACTCATACCGTTGAAATCGGGCGAGTTTCTACTTTCAGGTGCAACAGAAATTTTGCGGATTCGTCAATCCGTTCGCGAGATGTGGCAGTTTGGAGGTAAGAAACGCTTGAGCAACTCAAAATTTTCGCAGTTCTGATGCTCGAAACGAATAACCAGAACGGCCTAGGGGAAATGTTCGCATACCATTGTAATCGGGCGAGTTTCTACTTTCAGATGCAACAGAAATTTTGCGGATTGGTCAATCCGTTCGCGAGACATGGCAGTTTGGAGGTGAGAAACGCTTGAGAAACTCAAAATTTTCGCAGTTCTGATGCTCGAAACGAATAACTAGAACGGCCTAGGGGAAAAGTACGCATACCGTTGTAATCGGGCGAGTTTCTAATTTCAGATGCAACAGAAATTTTGCGGATTGGTAAATCCGTTCGCGAGATATGGCAGTTTGGAGGTAAGAAACGCTTGAGAAACTAAAAATTTTAGCAGTTCTGATGCTCGAAACGAATAACTAGAACGGCCTAGGGTTAAAGTACGCATACAGTTGTAATCGGGCGAGTTTCTACTTTCAGATGCAACAGAAATTTTGCGGATTGGTCAATCCGTTCGCGCGATACGGCAGTTTGTAGGTGAGAAACGCTTGAGAAACTCAAAATTTTCGCAGCTCTGATGCTCAAAACGAATAACTAGAATGGCCTAGGGGAAAAGCACACATACCGTTGCAATTGGGCGAGTTTCTACTTTCAGATGCAACAGAAATTTTGCGGATTGGTCTATCCGTTCGAGAGATATGGCAGTTTGGAGGTAAGAAACGCTTGAGAAACTCAAAATTTTCGCAGTTCTGATGCTCGAAACGAATAACTAGAACGGCCTAGGGGAATGGTTCGCATACCGTTGTAATCGGGCGAGTTTCTACTTTCAGGTGCAACAGAAATTTTGCGGATTGGTCAATCCGTTCGCGAGATATGGCAGTTTGGAGGTAAGAAACGCTTGAGAAACTCAAAATTTTCGCAGCTCTGATGCTCGAAACGAATAACTAGAATGGCCTAGGGGAAAAGTACACATACCGTTGCAATTGGGCGAGTTTCTACTTTCAGATGCAACAGAAATTTTGCGGATTGGTCTATCCGTTCGAGAGATATGGCAGTTTGGAGGTAAGAAACGCTTGAGAAACTCAAAATTTTCGCAGTTCTGATGCTCGAAACGAATAACTAGAACGGCCTAGGGGAAAGGTTGGCATACCGTTGTAATCGGGCGAGTTTCTACTTTCAGATGCAACAGAAATTTTGTGGATTGGTCAATCCGTTCGCGAGATATGGCAGTTTGGACGTAAGAAACGCTTGAGAAACTCAAAATTTTCGCAGTTCTGATGCTCGAAACGAATAACTAGAACGGCCTAGGGGAAAAGTACTCATACCGTTGAAATCGGGCGAGTTTCTACTTTCAGGTGCAACAGAAATTTTGCGGATTCGTCAATCCGTTCGCGAGATGTGGCAGTTTGGAGGTAAGAAACGCATGAGAAACTCAAAATTTTCGCAGTTCTGATGCTCGAAACGAATAACTAGAACGGCCTAGGGGAAAAGTACGCATACTGTTGTAACCGGGCGAGTTTCTACTTTCAGATGCAACAGAAATTTTGCGGATTGGTCAATCCGTTCGCGAGATATGGCAGTTTGGAGGTAAGAAACGCTAGAGAAACTAAAAATTTTCGCAGTTCTGATGCTCGAAACGAATAACTAGAACGGCCTAGGGGAAAGGTTGGCATACCGTTGTAATCGGGCGAGTTTCTACTTTCAGATGCAACAGAAATTTTGTGGATTGGTCAATCCGTTCGCGAGATATGGCAGTTTGGACGTAAGAAACGCTTGAGAAACTATAAATTTTCGCAGTTCTGATGCTCGAAACGAATAACTAGAACGGCCTAGGGGAAAAGTACGCATACCGTTGTAATCGGGCGAGTTTCTACTTTCAGATGCAACAGAAATTTTGCGGATTGGTAAATCCGTTCGCGAGATATGGCAGTTTGGAGGTAAGAAACGCTTGAGAAACTAAAAATTTTAGCACTTCTGATGCTCGAAACGAATAACTAGAACGGCCTAGGGTTAAAGTACGCATACAGTTGTAATCGGGCGAGTTTCTACTTTCAGATGCAACAGAAATTTTGCGGATTGGTCAATCCGTTCGCGCGATACGGCAGTTTGGAGGTGAGAAACGCTTGAGAAACTCAAAATTTTCGCAGCTCTGATGCTCGAAACGAATAACGAGAATGGCCTAGGGGAAAAGTACACATACCGTTGCAATTGGGCGAGTTTCTACTTTCAGATGCAACAGAAATTTTGCGGATTGGTCTATCCGTTCGAGAGATATGGCAGTTTGGAGGTGAGAAACGCTTGAGAAACTCAAAATTTTCGCAGTTCTGATGCTCGAAACGAATAACTAGAACGGCCTAGGGGAAAGGTTGACATATCGTTGTAATCGGGCGAGTTTCTACTTTCAGATGCAACAGAAATTTTATGGATTGGTCAATCCGTTCGCGAGATATGGCAGTTTGGACGTAAGAAACGCTTGAGAAACTAAAAATTTTCGCAGTTCTGATGCTCGAAACGAATAACTAGAACGGCCTAGGGGAAAAGTACGCATACCGTTGTAATCGGGCGAGTTTCTACTTTCAGATGCAACAGAAATTTTGCGGATTGGTAAATCCGTTCGCGAGATATGGCAGTTTGGAGGTAAGAAACGCTTGAGAAACTAAAAATTTTAGCAGTTCTGATGCTCGAAACGAATAACTAGAACGGCCTAGGGTTAAAGTACGCATACAGTTGTAATCGGGCGAGTTTCTACTTTCAGATGCAACAGAAATTTTGCGGATTGGTCAATCCGTTCGCGCGATACGGCAGTTTGGAGGTGAGAAACGCTTGAGAAACTCAAAATTTTCGCAGCTCTGATGCTCAAAACGAATAACTAGAATGGCCTAGGGGAAAAGTACTCATACCGTTGAAATCGGGCGAGTTTCTACTTTCAGGTGCAACAGAAATTTTGCGGATTCGTCAATCCGTTCGCGAGATGTGGCAGTTTGGAGGTAAGAAACACATGAGAAACTCAAAATTTTCGCAGTTCTGATGCTCGAAACGAATAACTAGAACGGCCTAGGGGAAAAGTACGCATACTGTTGTAACCGGGCGAGTTTCTACTTTCAGATGCAACAGAAATTTTGCGGATTGGTCAACCCGTTCGCGAGATATGGCAGTTTGGAGGTAAGAATCGCTTGAGAAACTCAAAATTTTCGCAGCTCTGATGCTCGAAACGAATAACTAGAATGGCCTAGGGGAAAAGTACACATACCGTTGCAATTGGGCGAGTTTCTACTTTCAGATGCAACAGAAATTTTGCGGATTGGTCTATCCGTTCGAGAGATATGGCAGTTTGGAGGTAAGAAACGCTTGAGAAACTCAAAATTTTCGCAGTTCTGATGCTCGAAACGAATAACTAGAACGGCCTAGGGGAAAGGTTGGCATACCGTTGTAATCGGGCGAGTTTCTACTTTCAGATGCAACAGAAATTTTGTGGATTGGTCAATCCGTTCGCGAGATATGGCAGTTTGGACGTAAGAAACGCTTGAGAAACTATAAATTTTCGCAGTTCTGATGCTCGAAACGAATAACTAGAACGGCCTAGGGGAAAAGTACGCATACCGTTGTAATCGGGCGAGTTTCTACTTTCAGATGCAACAGAAATTTTGCGGATTGGTAAATCCGTTCGCGAGATATGGCAGTTTGGATGTAAGAAACGCTTGAGAAACTAAAAATTTTAGCACTTCTGATGCTCGAAACGAATAACTAGAACGGCCTAGGGTTAAAGTACGCATACAGTTGTAATCGGGCGAGTTTCTACTTTCAGATGCAACAGAAATTTTGCGGATTGGTCAATCCGTTCGCGCGATACGGCAGTTTGGAGGTGAGAAACGCTTGAGAAACTCAAAATTTTCGCAGCTCTGATGCTCGAAACGAATAACGAGAATGGCCTAGGGGAAAAGTACACATACCGTTGCAATTGGGCGAGTTTCTACTTTCAGATGCAACAGAAATTTTGCGGATTGGTCTATCCGTTCGAGAGATATGGCAGTTTGGAGGTAAGAAACGCTTGAGAAACTTAAAATTTTCGCAGTTCTGATGCTCGAAACGAATAACTAGAACGGCCTAGGGGAGTGGTTCGCATACCGTTGTAATCGGGCGAGTTTCTACTTTCAGGTGCAACAGAAATTTTGCGGATTGGTCAATCCGTTCGCGAGATATGGCAGTTTGGAGGTAAGAAACGCTTGAGAAACTCAAAATTTTCGCAGCTCTGATGCTCGAAACGAATAACTAGAATGGCCTAGGGGAAAAGTACACATACCGTTGCAATTGGTCGAGTTTCTACTTTCATATGCAACAGAAATTTTGCGGATTGGTCTATCCGTTCGAGAGATATGGCAGTTTGGAGGTAAGAAACGCTTGAGCAACTCAAAATTTTCGCAGTTCTGATGCTCGAAACGAATAACCAGAACGGCCTACGGGAAAAGTACGCATACCGTTGTAATCGGGCGAGTTTCTACTTTCAGATGCAACAGAAATTTTGCGGATTGGTCAATCCGTTCGCGAGATATGGCAGTTTGGAGGTAAGAAACGCTTGAGAAACTAAAAATTTTCGCAGTTCTGATGCTCGAAACGAATAACTAGAACGGCCTAGGCTGAAAGTACGCATATAGTAGTAATCGGGCGAGTTTCTACTTTCAGATGCAACAGAAATTTTGCGGATTGGTCAATCCGTTCGCGCGATACGGCAGTTTGGAGGTGAGAAACGCTTGAGAAACTCAAAATTTTCGCAGCTCTGATGCTCGAAACGAATAACTAGAATGGCCTAGGGGAAAAGTACACATACCGTTGCAATTGGGCGAGTTTCTACTTTCAGATGCAACAGAAATTTTGCGGATTGGTCAATCCGTTCGCGAGATATGGCAGTTTGGACGTAAGAAACGCTTGAGAAACTCAAAATTTTCGCAGTTCTGATGCTCGAAACGAATAACTAGAACGGCCTAGGGCAAAGGTTGGCATACCGTTGTAATCGGGCGAGTTTCTACTTTCAGATGCAAAGAAATTTTGTGGATTGGTCAATCCGTTCGCGAGATATGGCAGTTTGGACGTAAGAAACGCTTGAGGAACTCAAAATTTTCGCAGTTCTGATGCTCGAAACGAATAACTAGAACGGCCTAGGGGAAAAGTACTCATACCGTTGAAATCGGGCGAGTTTCTACTTTCAGGTGCAACAGAAATTTTGCGGATTCGTCAATCCGTTCGCGAGATGTGGCAGTTTGGAGGTAAGAAACGCTTGAGCAACTCAAAATTTTCGCAGTTCTGATGCTCGAAACGAATAACCAGAACGGCCTAGGGGAAATGTTCGCATACCGTTGTAATCGGGCGAGCTTCTACTTTCAGATGCAACAGAAATTTTGCGGATTGGTCAATCCGTTCGCGAGACATGGCAGTTTGGAGGTGAGAAACGCTTGAGAAACTCAAAATTTTCGCAGTTCTGATGCTCGAAACGAATAACTAGAACGACCTATGGGAAAAGTATGGATACCATTGTAATCGGGCGAGCTTCTACTTTCAGATGCAACAGAAATTTTACGGATTGGTCAATCCGTTCGCGAGATATGGCAGTTTGGAGGTAAGAAACGCATGAGAAACTAAAAATTTTCGCAGTTCTGATGCTCGAAACGAATAACTAGAATGGCCTAGGGGAAAAGTACACATACCGTTGCAATTGGGCGAGTTTCTACTTTCAGATGCAACAGAAATTTTGCGGATTGGTCTATCAGTTCGAGAGATATGGCAGGTTGGAGGTAAGAAACGCTTGAGAAACTAAAAATTTTCGCAGTTCTGATGCTCCAAACGAATAACCAGAACGGCCTAGGGGAAAGGTACGCATACCGTTGTAATCGGGCGAGTTTCTACTTTCAGATGCAACAGAAATTTTGCGGATTGGTCAATCCGTTCGCGAGATATGGCAGTTTGGAGGTAAGAAACGCTTGAGAAACTCAAAATTTTCGCAGTTCTGATGCTCCAAACGAATAACCAGAACGGCCTAGGGGAAAAGTACACTTACCGTTGCAATTGGGCGAGTTTCTACTTTCAGATGCAACAGAAATTTTGCGGATTGGTCTATCCGTTCGAGAGATATGGCAGTTTGGAGGTAAGAAACGCTTGAGCAACTCAAATTTTTCGCAGTTCTGATTCTCGAAACGAATAACCAGAACGGCTTACGGGAAAAGTACGCATACCGTTGTAATCGGGCGAGTTTCTACTTTCAGATGCAACAGAAATTTTGCGGATTGGTCAATCCGTTCGCGAGATATGGCAGTTTGGACGTATGAAACGCTTGAGAAACTCAAAATTTTCGCAGGTCTGATGCTCGAAACGAATAACTAGAACGGCCTAGGGCAAAGGTTGGCATACCGTTGTAATCGGGCGAGTTTCTACTTTCAGATGCAACAGAAATTTTGTGGATTGGTCAATCCGTTCGCGAGATATGGCAGTTTGGACGTAAGAAACGCTTGAGGAACTCAAAATTTTCGCAGTTCTGATGCACGAAACGAATAACTAGAACGGCCTAGGGGAAAAGTACTCATACCGTTGAAATCGGGCGAGTTTCTACTTTCAGGTGCAACAGAAATTTTGCGGATTCGTCAATCCGTTCGCGAGATGTGGCATTTTGGAGGTAAGAAACGCTTGAGCAACTCAAAATTTTCGCAGTTCTGATGCTCGAAACGAATAACCAGAACGGCCTAGGGGAAATGTTCGCATACCGTTGTAATCGGGCGTGTTTCTACTTTCAGATGCAACAGAAATTTTGCGGATTGGTCAATCCGTTCGCGAGACATGGCAGTTTGGAGGTGAGAAACGCTTGAGAAACTCAAAATTTTCGCAGTTCTGATGCTCAAAACGAATAACTAGAACTACCTATGGGAAAAGTATGGATACCATTGTAATCGGGCGAGCTTCTACTTTCAGATGCAATAGAAATTTTACAGATTGGTCAATCCGTTCGCGAGATATGGCAGTTTGGAGGTAAGAAACGCATGAGAAACTAAAAATTTTCGCAGTTCTGATGCTCGAAACGAATAACTAGAATGGCCTAGGGGAAAAGTACACATACCGTTGCAATTGGGCGAGTTTCTACTTTCAGATGCAACAGAAATTTTGCAGATTGGTGTATCCGTTCGAGAGATATGGCAGTTTGGAGGTAAGAAACGCTTGAGAAACTCAAAATTTTCGCAGTTCTGATGCTCGAAACGAATAACTAGAGCGGCCTAGGGGAATGGTTCGCATACCGTTGTAATCGGGCGGGTTTCTACTTTCATATGCAACAGAAATTTTGCGGATTGGTCTATCCGTTCGAGAGATATGGCAGTTTGGATGTAAGAAACGCTTGAGCAACTCAAAATTTTCGCAGTTCTGATGCTCGAAACGAATAACCAGAACGGCCTACGGGAAAAGTACACATACCGTTGCAATTGGGCGAGTTTCTACTTTCAGATGCAACAGAAATTTTGCGGATTGGTCTATCCGTTCGAGAGATATGGCAGTTTGGAGGTAAGAAACGCTTGAGAAATTCAAAATTTTCGCAGTTCTGATGCTCGAAACGAATAACTAGAACGGCATAGGGGAATGGTTCGCATACCGTTGTAATCGGGCGGGTTTCTACTTTCAGGTGCAACAGAAATTTTGCGGATTGGTCAATCCGTTCGCGAGATATGGCAGTTTGGAGGTAAGAAACGCTTGAGAAACTCAAAATTTTCGCAGCTCTGATGCTCGAAACGAATAACTAGAATGGCCTAGGGGAAAAGTACACATACCGTTGCAATTGGGCGAGTTTCTACTTTCATATGCAATAGAAATTTTGCGGATTGGTCAATCCGTTCGCGAGATATGGCAGTATGGAGGTAAGAAACGCTTGAGAAACTCAAAATTTTCGCAGTTCTGATGCTCCAAACGAATAACCAGAACGGCCTAGGGGAAAAGTACGCATACCGTTGCAATTGGGCGAATTTCTACTTTCAGATGCAACAGAAATTTTGCGGATTGGTCTATCCGTTCGAGAGATATGGCAGTTTGGAGGTAAGAAACGCTTGAGAAACTCAAAATTTTCGCAGTTCTGATGCTCGAAACGAATAACTAGAACGGCCTAGGGGAATGGTTCGCATACCGTTGTAATCGGGCGAGTTTCTACTTTCAGGTGCAACAGAAATTTTGCGGATTGGTCAATCCGTCCGCGAGATATGGCAGTTTGGAGGTAAGAAACGCTTGAGAAACTCAAAATTTTCGCAGCTCTGATGCTCGAAACGAATAACTAGAATGGCCTAGGGGAAAAGTACACATACCGTTGCAATTGGGCGAGTTTCTACTTTCATATGCAACAGAAATTTTGCGGATTGGTCTATCCGTTCGAGAGATATGGCAGTTTGGATGTAAGAAACGCTTGAGCAACTCAAAATTTTCGCAGTTCTGATGCTCGAAACGAATAACCAGAACGGCCTACGGGAAAAGTACACATACCGTTGCAATTGGGCGAGTTTCTACTTTCAGATGCAACAGAAATTTTGCGGATTTGTCTATCCGTTCGAGAGATATGGCAGTTTGGAGGTAAGAAACGCTTGAGAAACTCAAAATTTTCGCAGTTCTGATGCTCGAAACGAATAACTAGAACGGCCTAGGGGAATGGTTCGCATACCGTTGTAATCGGGCGGGTTTCTACTTTCAGGTGCAACAGAAATTTTGCGGATTGGTCAATCCGTTCGCGAGATATGGCAGTTTGGATGTAAGAAACGCTTGAGAAACTCAAAATTTTCGCAGCTCTGATGCTCGAAACGAATAACTAGAATGGCCTAGGGGAAAAGTACACATACCGTTGCAATTGGGCGAGTTTCTACTTTCATATGCAACAGAAATTTTGCGGATTGGTCAAACCGTTCGCGAGATATGGCAGTTTGGAGGTAAGAAACGCTTGAGAAACTCAAAATTTTCGCAGTTCTGATGCTCCAAACGAATAACCAGAACGGCCTAGGGGAAAAGTACGCATACCGTTGTAATCGGGTGTGTTTCTACTTTCAGATGCAACAGAAATTTTGCGGATTGGCCAATCCGTTCGCGAGATATGGCAGTTTGGAGGTAAGAAACGCTTGAGAAACTAAAAATTTTCGCAGTTCTGATGCTCGAAACGAATAACTGGAACGGCCTAGGGGAAAGGTTGGCATACCGTTGTAATCGGACGAGTTTCTACTTTCAGATGCAACAGAAATTTTGTGGATTGGTCAATCCGTTCGCGAGATATGGCAGTTTGGACGTAAGAAACGCTTGAGAAACTAAAAATTTTCGCAGTTCTGATGCTCGAAACGAATAACTAGAACGGCCTAGGGGAAAAGTACGCATACTGTTGTAACCGGGCGAGTTTCTACTTTCAGATGCAATAGAAATTTTGCGGATTGGTCAAACCGTTCGCGAGATATGGCAGTTTGGAGGTAAGAAACGCTTGAGAAACTCAAAATTTTCGCAGTTCTGATGCTCCAAACGAATAACCAGAACGGCCTAGGGGAAAAGTACACATACCGTTGTAATCGGGCGAGTTTCTACTTTCAGATGCAACAGAAATTTTGCGGATTGGTCAATCCGTTCGCGAGATATGGCAGTTTGGAGGTAAGAAACGCTTGAGAAACTAAAAATTTTCGCAGTTCTGATGCTCGAAACGAATAACTAGAACGGCCTAGGGGAAAAGTACGCATACAGTTGTAATCCGGCGAGTTTCTACTTTAAGATGCAACAGAAATTTTGCGGATTGGTCAATCCGTTCGCGCGATATGGCAGTTTGGAGGTGAGAAACGCTTGAGAAACTCAAAATTTTCGCAGCTCTGATGCTCAAAACGAATAACTAGAATGGCCTAGGGGAAAAGTACACATACCGTTGCAATTGGGCGAGTTTCTACTTTCAGATGCAACAGAAATTTTGCGGATTGGTCAATCCGTTCGCGAGATATGGCAGTTTTGATGTAAGAAACGCTTGAGAAACTCAAAATTTTCGCAGCTCTGATGCTCGAAACGAATAACTAGAATGGCCTAGGGGAAAAGGACACATACCGTTGCAATTGGGCGAGTTTCTACTTTCAGATGCAACAGAAATTTTGCGGATTGGTCAATCCGTTCGCGAGATATGGCAGTTTGGACGTAAGAAACGCTTGAGAAACTCAAAATTTTCGCAGTTCTGATGCTCGAAACGAATAACTAGAACGGCCTAGGGCAAAGGTTGGCATACCGTTGTAATCGGGCGAGTTTCTACTTCCAGATGCAAAGAAATTTTGTGGATTCGTCAATCCGTTCGCGAGATGTGGCAGTTTGGAGGTAAGAAACGCTTGAGCAACTCAAAATTTTCGCAGTTCTGATGCTCGAAACGAATAACCAGAACGGCCTAGGGGAAATGTTCGCATACCGTTGTAATCGGGCGAGTTTCTACTTTCAGATGCAACAGAAATTTTGCGGATTGGTCAATCCGTTCGCGAGACATGGCAGTTTGGAGGTGAGAAACGCTTGAGAAACTCAAAATTTTCGCAGCTCTGATGCTCGAAACGAATAACTAGAATGGCCTAGGGGAAAAGTACACATACCGTTGCAATTGGGGGAGTTTCTACTTTCAGATGCAACAGAAATTTTGCGGATTGGTCAATCCGTTCGCGAGATATGGCAGTTTGGAGGTAAGAAACGCTTGAGAAACTCAAAATTTTCGCAGTTCTGATGCTCCAAACGAATAACCAGAACGGCCTAGGGGAAAAGTACGCATACCGTTGTAATCGGGCGAGTTTCTACTTTCAGATGCAACAGAAATTGTGCGGATTGGTCAATCCGTTCGCGAGATATGGCAGTTTGGAGGTAAGAAACGCTTGAGAAACTCAAAATTTTCGCAGTTCTGATGCTCCAAACGAATAACCAGAACGGCCTAGGGGAAAAGTACGCATACCGTTGTAATCGGGTGAGTTTCTACTTTCAGATGCAACAGAAATTTTGCGGATTGGTCAATCCGTTCGCGAGATATGGCAGTTTGGAGGTAAGAAACGCTTGAGAAACTAAAAATTTTCGCAGTTCTGATGCTCGAAACGAATAACTGGAACGGCCTAGGGGAAAGGTTGGCATACCGTTGTAATCGGACGAGTTTCTACTTTCAGATGCAACAGAAATTTTGTGGATTGGTCAATCCGTTCGCGAGATATGGCAGTTTGGACGTAAGAAACGCTTGAGAAACTAAAAATTTTCGCAGTTCTGATGCTCGAAACGAATAACTAGAACGGCCTAGGGGAAAAGTACGCATACTGTTGTAACCGGGCGAGTTTCTACTTTCAGATGCAATAGAAATTTTGCGGATTGGTCAATCCGTTCGCGAGATATGGCAGTTTGGAGGTAAGAAACGCTTGAGAAACTCAAAATTTTCGCAGTTCTGATGCTCCAAACGAATAACCAGAACGGCCTAGGGGAAAAGTACACATACCGTTGTAATCGGGCGAGTTTCTACTTTCAGATGCAACAGAAATTGTGCGGATTGGTCAATCCGTTCGCGAGATATGGCAGTTTGGAGGTAAGAAACGCTTGAGAAACTCAAAATTTTCGCAGTTCTGATGCTCCAAACGAATAACCAGAACGGCCTAGGGGAAAAGTACGCATACCGTTGTAATCGGGTGAGTTTCTACTTTCAGATGCAACAGAAATTTTGCGGATTGGTCAATCCGTTCGCGAGATATGGCAGTTTGGAGGTAAGAAACGCTTGAGAAACTAAAAATTTTCGCAGTTCTGATGCTCGAAACGAATAACTGGAACGGCCTAGGGGAAAGGTTGGCATACCGTTGTAATCGGACGAGTTTCTACTTTCAGATGCAACAGAAATTTTGTGGATTGGTCAATCCGTTCGCGAGATATGGCAGTTTGGACGTAAGAAACGCTTGAGAAACTAAAAATTTTCGCAGTTCTGATGCTCGAAACGAATAACTAGAACGGCCTAGGGGAAAAGTACGCATACTGTTGTAACCGGGCGAGTTTCTACTTTCAGATGCAATAGAAATTTTGCGGATTGGTCAATCCGTTCGCGAGATATGGCAGTTTGGAGGTAAGAAACGCTTGAGAAACTCAAAATTTTCGCAGTTCTGATGCTCCAAACGAATAACCAGAACGGCCTAGGGGAAAAGTACACATACCGTTGTAATCGGGCGAGTTTCTACTTTCAGATGCAACAGAAATTTTGCGGATTGGTCAATCCGTTCGCGAGATATGGCAGTTTGGAGGTAAGAAACGCTTGAGAAACTAAAAATTTTCGCAGTTCTGATGCTCGAAACGAATAACTAGAACGGCCTAGGGGAAAGGTACGCATACAGTTGTAATCCGGCGAGTTTCTACTTTCAGATGCAACAGAAATTTTGCGGATTGGTCAATCCGTTCGCGCGATATGGCAGTTTGGAGGTGAGAAACGCTTGAGAAACTCAAAATTTTCGCAGCTCTGATGCTCAAAACGAATAACTAGAATGGCCTAGGGGAAAAGTACACATACCGTTGCAATTGGGCGAGTTTCTACTTTCAGATGCAACAGAAATTTTGCGGATTGGTCAATCCGTTCGCGAGATATGGCAGTTTTGAGGTAAGAAACGCTTGAGAAACTCAAAATTTTCGCAGCTCTGATGCTCGAAACGAATAACTAGAATGGCCTAGGGGAAAAGTACACATACCGTTGCAATTGGGCGAGTTTCTACTTTCAGATGCAACAGAAATTTTGCGGATTGGTCAATCCGTTCGCGAGATATGGCAGTTTGGACGTAAGAAACGCTTGAGAAACTCAAAATTTTCGCAGTTCTGATGCTCGAAACGAATAACTAGAACGGCCTAGGGCAAAGGTTGGCATACCGTTGTAATCGGGCGAATTTCTACTTTCAGATGCAAAGAAATTTTGTGGATTCGTCAATCCGTTCGCGAGATGTGGCAGTTTGGAGGTAAGAAACGCTTGAGCAACTCAAAATTTTCGCAGTTCTGATGCTCGAAACGAATAACCAGAACGGCCTAGGGGAAATGTTCGCATACCGTTGTAATCGGGCGAGTTTCTACTTTCAGATGCAACAGAAATTTTGCGGATTGGTCAATCCGTTCGCGAGACATGGCAGTTTGGAGGTGAGAAACGCTTGAGAAACTCAAAATTTTCGCAGCTCTGATGCTCGAAACGAATAACTAGAATGGCCTAGGGGAAAAGTACACATACCGTTGCAATTGGGGGAGTTTCTACTTTCAGATGCAACAGAAATTTTGCGGATTGGTCAATCCGTTCGCGAGATATGGCAGTTTGGAGGTAAGAAACGCTTGAGAAACTCAAAATTTTCGCAGTTCTGATGCTCCAAACGAATAACCAGAACGGCCTAGGGGAAAAGTACGCATACCGTTGTAATCGGGCGAGTTTCTACTTTCAGATGCAACACAAATTGTGCGGATTGGTCAATCCGTTCGCGAGATATGGCAGTTTGGAGGTAAGAAACGCTTGAGAAACTCAAAATTTTCGCAGTTCTGATGCTCGAAACGAATAACTAGAACGGCCTAGGGGAAAAGTACGCATACAGTTGTAATCCGGCGAGTTTCTACTTTCAGATGCAACAGAAATTTTGCGGATTGGTCAATCCGTTCGCGCGATATGGCAGTTTGGAGGTGAGAAACGCTTGAGAAACTCAAAATTTTCGCAGCTCTGATGCTCAAAACGAATAACTAGAATGGCCTAGGGGAAAAGTACACATACCGTTGTAATTGGGCGAGTTTCTACTTTCAGATGCAACAGAAATTTTGCGGATTGGTCAATCCGTTCGCGAGATATGGCAGTTTTGAGGTAAGAAACGCTTGAGAAACTCAAAATTTTCGCAGCTCTGATGCTCGAAACGAATAACTAGAATGGCCTAGGGCAAAAGTACACATACCGTTGCAATTGGGCGAGTTTCTACTTTCAGATGCAACAGAAATTTTGCGGATTGGTCAATCCGTTCGCGAGATATGGCAGTTTGGACGTAAGAAACGCTTGAGAAACTCAAAATTTTCGCAGTTCTGATGCTCGAAACGAATAACTAGAACGGCCTAGGGCAAAGGTTGGCATACCGTTGTAATCGGGCGAGTTTCTACTTTCAGATGCAAAGAAATTTTGTGGATTCGTCAATCCGTTCGCGAGATGTGGCAGTTTGGAGGTAAGAAACGCTTGAGCAACTCAAAATTTTCGCAGTTCTGATGCTCGAAACGAATAACCAGAACGGCCTAGGGGAAATGTTCGCATACCGTTGTAATCGGGCGAGTTTCTACTTTCAGATGCAACAGAAATTTTGCGGATTGGTCAATCCGTTCGCGAGACATGGCAGTTTGGAGGTGAGAAACGCTTGAGAAACTCAAAATTTTCGCAGCTCTGATGCTCGAAACGAATAACTAGAATGGCCTAGGGGAAAAGTACACATACCGTTGCAATTGGGGGAGTTTCTACTTTCAGATGCAACAGAAATTTTGCGGATTGGTCAATCCGTTCGCGAGATATGGCAGTTTGGAGGTAAGAAACGCTTGAGAAACTCAAAATTTTCGCAGTTCTGATGCTCCAAACGAATAACCAGAACGGCCTAGGGGAAAAGTACGCATACCGTTGTAATCGGGCGAGTTTCTACTTTCAGATGCAACAGAAATTTTGCGGATTGGTCAATCCGTTCGCGAGATATGGCAGTTTGGAGGTAAGAAACGCTTGAGAAACTCAAAATTTTCGCAGTTCTGATGCTCCAAACGAATAACCAGAACGGCCTAGGGGAAAAGTACACTTACCGTTGCAATTGGGCGAGTTTCTACTTTCAGATGCAACAGAAATTTTGCGGATTGGTCTATCCGTTCGAGAGATATGGCAGTTTGGAGGTAAGAAACGCTTGAGCAACTCAAATTTTTCGCAGTTCTGATTCTCGAAACGAATAACCAGAACGGCCTACGGGAAAAGTACGCATACCGTTGTAATCGGGCGAGTTTCTACTTTCAGATGCAACAGAAATTTTGCGGATTGGTCAATCCGTTCGCGAGATATGGCAGTTTGGACGTAAGAAACGCTTGAGAAACTCAAAATTTTCGCAGGTCTGATGCTCGAAACGAATAACTAGAACGGCCTAGGGCAAAGGTTGGCATACCGTTGTAATCGGGCGAGTTTCTACTTTCAGATGCAACAGAAATTTTGTGGATTGGTCAATCCGTTCGCGAGATATGGCAGTTTGGACGTAAGAAACGCTTGAGGAACTCAAAATTTTCGCAGTTCTGATGCACGAAACGAATAACTAGAACGGCCTAGGGGAAAAGTACTCATACCGTTGAAATCGGGCGAGTTTCTACTTTCAGGTGCAACAGAAATTTTGCGGATTCGTCAATCCGTTCGCGAGATGTGGCATTTTGGAGGTAAGAAACGCTTGAGAAACTCAAAATTTTCGCAGTTCTGATGCTCGAAACGAATAACCAGAACGGCCTAGGGGAAATGTTCGCATACCGTTGTAATCGGGCGTGTTTCTACTTTCAGATGCAACAGAAATTTTGCGGATTGGTCAATCCGTTCGCGAGACATGGCAGTTTGGAGGTGAGAAACGCTTGAGAAACTCAAAATTTTCGCAGTTCTGATGCTCAAAACGAATAACTAGAACTACCTATGGGAAAAGTATGGATACCATTGTAATCGGGCGAGCTTCTACTTTCAGATGCAACAGAAATTTTACAGATTGGTCAATCCGTTCGCGAGATATGGCAGTTTGGAGGTAAGAAACGCATGAGAAACTAAAAATTTTCGCCGTTCTGATGCTCGAAACGAATAACTGGAATGGCCTAGGGGAAAAGGACACATACCGTTGCAATTGGGCGAGTTTCTACTTTCAGATGCAACAGAAATTTTGCGGATTGGTCTATCCGTTCGAGAGATATGGCAGTTTGGAGGTAAGAAACGCTTGAGAAACTCAAAATTTTCGCAGTTCTGATGCTCCAAACGAATAACCAGAACGGCCTAGGGGAAAAGTACACATACCGTTGTAATCGGGCGAGTTTCTACTTTCAGATGCAACAGAAATTTTGCGGATTGGTCAATCCGTTCGCGAGATATGGCAGTTTGGAGGTAAGAAACGCTTGAGAAACTAAAAATTTTCGCAGTTCTGATGCTCGAAACGAATAACTAGAACGGCCTAGGGGAAAAGTACGCATACAGTTGTAATCCGGCGAGTTTCTACTTTCAGATGCAACAGAAATTTTGCGGATTGGTCAATCCGTTCGCGCGATATGGCAGTTTGGAGGTGAGAAACGCTTGAGAAACTCAAAATTTTCGCAGCTCTGATGCTCAAAACGAATAACTAGAATGGCCTAGGGGAAAAGTACACATACCGTTGCAATTGGGCGAGTTTCTACTTTCAGATGCAACAGAAATTTTGCGGATTGGTCAATCCGTTCGCGAGATATGGCAGTTTTGAGGTAAGAAACGCTTGAGAAACTCAAAATTTTCGCAGCTCTGATGCTCGAAACGAATAACTAGAATGGCCTAGGGGAAAAGTACACATACCGTTGCAATTGGGCGAGTTTCTACTTTCAGATGCAACAGAAATTTTGCGGATTGGTCAATCCGTTCGCGAGATATGGCAGTTTGGACGTAAGAAACGCTTGAGAAACTCAAAATTTTCGCAGTTCTGATGCTCGAAACGAATAACTAGAACGGCCTAGGGCAAAGGTTGGCATACCGTTGTAATCGGGCGAGTTTCTACTTTCAGATGCAAAGAAATTTTGTGGATTGGTCAATCCGTTCGCGAGATATGGCAGTTTGGACGTAAGAAACGCTTGAGGAACTCAAAATTTTCGCAGTTCTGATGCTCGAAACGAATAACTAGAACGGCCTAGGGGAAAAGTACTCATACGGTTGAAATCGGGCGAGTTCTACTTTCAGGTGCAACAGAAATTTGCGGATTCGTCAATCCGTTCGCGAGATGTGGCAGTTTGGAGGTAAGAAACGCCTTGAGCAACTCAAAATTTTCGCAGTTCTGATGCTCGAAACGAATAACCAGAACGGCCTAGGGGAAATGTTCGCATACCGTTGTATCGGGCGAGTTTCTACTTTCAGATGCACAGAAATTTTGCGGATTGGTCAATCCGTTCGCGAGACATGGCAGTTTGGAGGTGAGAAACGCTTGAGAAACTCAAAATTTTCGCAGTTCTGATGCTCGAAACGAATAACTAGAACGACCTATGGGAAAAGTATGGATACCATTGTAATCGGGCGAGCTTCTACTTTCAGATGCAACAGAAATTTTACGGATTGGTCAATCCGTTCGCGAGATATGGCAGTTTGGAGGTAAGAAACGCATGAGAAACTAAAAATTTTCGCAGTTCTGATGCTCGAAACGAATAACTAGAATGCCTAGGGGAAAAGTACACATACCGTTGCAATTGGGCGAGTTTCTACTTTCAGATGCAACAGAAATTTTGCGGATTGGTCTATCAGTTCGAGAGATATGGCAGGTTGGAGGTAAGAAACGCTTGAGAAACTCAAAATTTTCGCAGTTCTGATGCTCGATACGAATAACTAGAACGGCCTAGGGGAAAAGTACGCATACAGTTGTAATCCGGCGAGCTTCTACTTTCAGATGCAACAGAAATTTTGCGGATTGGTCAATCCGTTCGCGCGATATGGCAGTTTGGAGGTGAGAAACGCTTGAGAAACTCAAAATTTTCGCAGCTCTGATGCTCAAAACGAATACTAGAATGGCCTAGGGAAAAGTACACATACCGTTGCAATTGGGCGAGTTTCTACTTTCAGATGCAACAGAAATTTTGCGGATTGGTCAATCCGTTCGCGAGATATGGCAGTTTGAGGTAAGAAACGCTTGAGAACTCAAAATTTTCGCAGCTCTGATGCTCGAAACGAATAACTAGAATGGCCTAGGGGAAAAGTACACATACCGTTGCAATTGGGCGAGTTTCTACTTTCAGATGCAACAGAAATTTTGCGGATTGGTCAATCCGTTCGCGAGATATGGCAGTTTGGACGTAAGAAACGCTTGAGAAACTCAAAATTTTCGCAGTTCTGATGCTCGAAACGAATAACTAGAACGGCCTAGGGCAAAGGTTGGCATACCGTTGTAATCGGGCGAGTTTCTACTTTCAGATGCAAAGAAATTTTGTGATTGGTCAATCCGTTCGCGAGATATGGCAGTTTGGACGTAAGAAACGCTTGAGGAACTCAAAATTTTCGCAGTTCTGATGCTCGAAACGAATAACTAGAACGGCCTAGGGGAAAAGTACTCATACCGTTGAATCGGGCGAGTTTCTACTTTCAGGTGCAACAGAATTTTGCGGATATCGTCAATCCGTTCGCGAGATGTGGCAGTTTGAGGTAAGAAACGCTTGAGCAACTCAAAATTTTCGCAGTTCTGATGCTCGAAACGAATAACCAGAACGGCCTAGGGGAAATGTTCGCATACCGTTGTAATCGGGCGAGTTTCTACTTTCAGATGCAACAGAAATTTTGCGGATTGGTCAATCCGTTCGCGAGACATGGCAGTTTGGAGGTGAGAAACGCTTGAGAAACTCAAAATTTTCGCAGTTCTGATGCTCGAAACGAATAACTAGAACGACCTATGGGAAAAGTATGGATACCATTGTAATCGGGCGAGCTTCTACTTTCAGATGCAACAGAAATTTTACGGATTGGTCAATCCGTTCGCGAGATATGGCAGTTTGGAGGTAAGAAACGCATGAGAAACTAAAATTTTCGCAGTTCTGATGCTCGAAACGAATAACTAGAATGGCCTAGGGGAAAAGTACACATACCGTTGCAATTGGGCGAGTTTCTACTTTCAGATGCAACAGAAATTTTGCGGATTGGTCTATCAGTTCGAGAGATATGGCAGGTTGGAGGTAAGAAACGCTTGAGAAACTCAAAATTTTCGCAGTTCTGATGCTCGATACGAATAACTAGAACGGCCTAGGGGAATGGTTCGCATACCGTTGTAATCGGGCGAGTTTCTACTTTCAGGTGCAACAGAAATTTTGCGGATTGGTCAATCCGTTCGCGAGATATGGCAGTTTGGAGGTAAGAAACGCTTGAGAAACCCAAATTTTCGCAGCTCTGATGCTCGAAACGAATAACTAGAATGGCCTAGGGGAAAAACTGCACATACCGTTGCAATTGGGGGAGTTTCTACTTTCAGATGCACAGAAATTTTGCGGATTGGTCAATCCGTTCGCGAGATATGGCAGTTTGGAGGTAAGAAACGCTTGAGAAACTCAAAATTTTCGCAGTTCTGATGCTCCAAACGAATAACCAGAACGGCCTAGGGGAAAAGTACGCATACCGTTGTAATCGGGCGAGTTTCTACTTTCAGATGCAACAGAAATTTTGCGGATTGGTCAATCCGTTCGCGAGATATGGCAGTTTGGAGGTAAGAAACGCTTGAGAAACTCAAAATTTTCGCAGTTCTGATGCTCCAAACGAATAACCAGAACGGCCTAGGGAAAAAGTACACTTACCGATGCAATTGGGCGAGTTTCTACTTTCAGATGCAACAGAAATTTTGCGGATTGGTGTATCCGTTCGAGAGATACGGCAGTTTGGAGGTAAGAAACGCTTGAGCAACTCAAATTTTTCGCAGTTCTGATTCTCGAAACGAATAACCAGAACGGCCTACGGGAAAAGTACGCATACCGTTGTAATCGGGCGAGTTTCTACTTTCAGATGCAACAGAAATTTTGCGGATTGGTCAATCCGTTCGCGAGATATGGCAGTTTGGACGTAAGAAACGCTTGAGAAACTCAAAATTTTCGCAGGTCTGATGCTCGAAACGAATAACTAGAACGGTCTAGGGCAAAGGTTGGCATACCGTTGTAATCGGGCGAGTTTCTACTTTCAGATGCAACAGAAATTTTGTGGATTGGTCAATCCGTTCGCGAGATATGGCAGTTTGGACGTAAGAAACGCTTGAGAAACTAAAAATTTTCGCAGTTCTGATGCTCGAAACGAATAACTAGAACGGCCTAGGGGAAAAGTACGCATACTGTTGTAACCGGGCGAGTTTCTACTTTCAGATGCAATAGAAATTTTGCGGATTGGTCAATCCGTTCGCGAGATATGGCAGTTTGGAGGTAAGAAACGCTTGAGAAACTCAAAATTTTCGCAGTTCTGATGCTCCAAACGAATAACCAGAACGGCCTAGGGGAAAAGTACACATACCGTTGTAATCGGGCGAGTTTCTACTTTCAGATGCAACAGAAATTTTGCGGATTGGTCAATCCGTTCGCGAGATATGGCAGTTTGGAGGTAAGAAACGCTTGAGAAACTAAAAATTTTCGCAGTTCTGATGCTCGAAACGAATAACCAGAACGGCCTAGGGGAAATGTTCGCATACCGTTGTAATCGGGCGTGTTTCTACTTTCAGATGCAACAGAAATTTTGCGGATTGGTCAATCCCTTCGCGAGACATGGCAGTTTGGAGGTGAGAAACGCTTGAGAAACTCAAAATTTTCGCAGTTCTGATGCTCAAAACGAATAACTAGGACTACCTATGGGAAAAGTATGGATACCATTGTAATTGGGCGAGCTTCTACTTTCAGATGCAACAGAAATTTTACAGATTGGTCAATCCGTTCGCGAGATATGGCAGTTTGGAGGTAAGAAACGCATGAGAAACTAAAAATTTTCGCAGTTCTGATGCTCGAAACGAATAACTAGAATGGCCTAGGGGAAAAGTACACATACCGTTGCAATTGGGCGAGTTTCTACTTTCAGATGCAACAGAAATTTTGCGGATTGGTCTATCCGTTCGAGAGATATGGCAGTTTGGAGGTAAGAAACGCTTGAGAAACTCAAAATTTTCGCAGTTCTGATGCTCCAAACGAATAACCAGAACGGCCTAGGGGAAAAGTACACATACCGTTATAATCGGGCGAGTTTCTACTTTCAGATGCAACAGAAATTTTGCGGATTGGTCAATCCGTTCGCGAGATATGGCAGTTTGGAGGTAAGAAACGCTTGAGAAACTAAAAATTTTCGCAGTTCTGATGCTCGAAACGAATAACTAGAACGGCCTAGGGGAAAAGTACGCATACAGTTGTAATCCGGCGAGTTTCTACTTTCAGATGCAACAGAAATTTTGCGGATTGGTCAATCCGTTCGCGCGATATGGCAGTTTGGAGGTGAGAAACGCTTGAGAAACTCAAAATTTTCGCAGCTCTGATGCTCAAAACGAATAACTAGAATGGCCTAGGGGAAAAGTACACATACCGTTGCAATTGGGCGAGTTTCTACTTTCAGATGCAACAGAAATTTTGCGGATTGGTCAATCCGTTCGCGAGATATGGCAGTTTTGAGGTAAGAAACGCTTGAGAAACTCAAAATTTTCGCAGCTCTGATGCTCGAAACGAATAACTAGAATGGCCTAGGGGAAAAGTACACATACCGTTGTAATCGGGCGAGTTTCTACTTTCAGATGCAACAGAAATTTTGCGGATTGGTCAATCCGTTCGCGAGACATGGCAGTTTGGAGGTGAGAAACGCTTGAGAAACTCAAAATTTTCGCAGTTCTGATGCTCGAAACGAATAACTAGAACGACCTATGGGAAAAGTATGGATACCATTGTAATCGGGCGAGCTTCTACTTTCAGATGCAACAGAAATTTTACGGATTGGTCAATCCGTTCGCGAGATATGGCAGTTTGGAGGTAAGAAACGCATGAGAAACTAAAAATTTTCGCAGTTCTGATGCTCGAAACGAATAACTAGAATGGCCTAGGGGAAAAGTACACATACCGTTGCAATTGGGCGAGTTTCTACTTTCATATGCAACAGAAATTTTGCGGATTGGTCTATCAGTTCGAGAGATATGGCAGGTTGGAGGTAAGAAACGCTTGAGAAACTCAAAATTTTCGCAGTTCTGATGCTCGATACGAATAACTAGAACGGCCTAGGGGAATGGTTCGCATACCGTTGTAATCGGGCGAGTTTCTACTTTCAGGTGCAACAGAAATTTTGCGGATTGGTCAATCCGTTCGCGAGATATGGCAGTTTGGAGGTAAGAAACGCTTGAGAAACCCAAAATTTTCGCAGCTCTGATGCTCGAAACGAATAACTAGAATGGCCTAGGGGAAAAGTACACATACCGTTGCAATTGGGGGAGTTTCTACTTTCAGATGCAACAGAAATTTTGCGGATTGGTCAATCCGTTCGCGAGATATGGCAGTTTGGAGGTAAGAAACGCTTGAGAAACTCAAAATTTTCGCAGCTCTGATGCTCGAAACGAATAACTAGAATGGCCTAGGGGAAAAGTACACATACCGTTGTAATCGGGCGAGTTTCCACTTTCAGATGCAACAGAAATTTTGCGGATTGGTCAATCCGTTCGCGAGACATGGCAGTTTGGAGGTGAGAAACGCTCGAGAAACTCAAAATTTTCGCAGTTCTGATGCTCGAAACGAATAACTAGAACGACCTATGGGAAAAGTATGGATACCATTGTAATCGGGCGAGCTTCTACTTTCAGATGCAACAGAAATTTTACGGATTGGTCAATCCGTTCGCGAGATATGGCAGTTTGGAGGTAAGAAACGCATGAGAAACTAAAAATTTTCGCAGTTCTGATGCTCGAAACGAATAACTAGAATGGCCTAGGGGAAAAGTACACCTACCGTTGCAATTGGGCGAGTTTCTACTTTCAGATGCAACAGAAATTTTGCGGATTGGTCTATCAGTTCGAGAGATATGGCAGGTTGGAGGTAAGAAACGCTTGAGAAACTCAAAATTTTCGCAGTTCTGATGCTCGATACGAATAACTAGAACGGCCTAGGGGAATGGTTCGCATACCGTTGTAATCGGGCGAGTTTCTACTTTCAGGTGCAACAGAAATTTTGCGGATTGGTCAATCCGTTCGCGAGATATGGCAGTTTGGAGGTAAGAAACGCTTGAGAAACTCAAAATTTTCGCAGTTCTGATGCTCCAAACGAATAACCAGAACGGCCTAGGGGAAAAGTACACATACCGTTGTAATCGGGCGAGTTTCTACTTTCAGATGCAACAGAAATTTTGCGGATTGGTCGATCCGTTCGCGAGATATGGCAGTTTGGAGGTAAGAAACGCTTGAGAATCTAAAAATTTTCGCAGTTCTGATGCTCGAAACGAATAACTAGAACGGCCTAGGGGAAAAGTACGCATACAGTTGTAATCCGGCGAGTTTCTACTTTCAGATGCAACAGAAATTTTGCGGATTGGTCAATCCGTTCGCGCGATATGGCAGTTTGGAGGTGAGAAACGCTTGAGAAACTCAAAATTTTCGCAGCTCTGATGCTCAAAACGAATAACTAGAATGGCCTAGGGGAAAAGTACACATACCGTTGCAATTGGGGGAGTTTCTACTTTCAGATGCAACAGAAATTTTGCGGATTGGTCAATCCGTTCGCGAGATATGGCAGTTTTGAGGTAAGAAACGCTTGAGAAACTCAAAATTTTCGCAGCTCTGATGCTCGAAACGAATAACTAGAATGGCCTAGGGGAAAAGTACACATACCGTTGCAATTGGGCGAGTTTCTACTTTCAGATGCAACAGAAATTTTGCGGATTGGTCAATCCGTTCGCGAGATATGGCAGTTTGGACGTAAGAAACGCTTGAGAAACTCAAAATTTTCGCAGTTCTGATGCTCGAAACGAATAACTAGAACGGCCTAGGGCAAAGGTTGGCATACCGTTGTAATCGGGCGAGTTTCTACTTTCAGATGCAAAGAAATTTTGTGGATTGGTCAATCCGTTCGCGAGATATGGCAGTTTGGACGTAAGAAACGCTTGAGGAACTCAAAATTTTCGCAGTTCTGATGCTCGAATCGAATAACTAGAACGGCCTAGGGGAAAAGTACTCATACCGTTGAAATCGGGCGAGTTTCTACTTTCAGGTGCAACAGAAATTTTGCGGATTCGTCAATCCGTTCGCGAGATGTGGCAGTTTGGAGGTAAGAAACGCTTGAGCAACTCAAAATTTTCGCAGTTCTGATGCTCGAAACGAATAACCAGAACGGCCTAGGGGAAATGTTCGCATACCGTTGTAATCGGGCGAGTTTCTACTTTCAGATGCAACAGAAATTTTGCGGATTGGTCAATCCGTTCGCGATACATGGCAGTTTGGAGGTAAGAAACGCTTGAGCAACTCAAAATTTTCGCAGTTCTGATGCTCGAAACGAATAACCAGAACGGCCTAGGGGAAATGTTCGCATACCATTGTAATCGGGCGAGCTTCTACTTTCAGATGCAACAGAAATTTTACGGATTGGTCAATCCGTTCGCGAGATATGGCTGTTTGGAGGTAAGAAACGCATGAGAAACTAAAAATTTTCGCAGTTCTGATGCTCGAAACGAATAACTAGAATGGCCTAGGGGAAAAGTACACATACCGTTGCAATTGGGCGAGTTTCTACTTTCAGATGCAACAGAAATTTTGCGGATTGGTCTATCAGTTCGAGAGATATGGCAGGTTGGAGGTAAGAAACGCTTGAGAAACTCAAAATTTTCGCAGTTCTGATGCTCGATACGAATAACTAGAACGGCCTAGGGGAATGGTTCGCATACCGTTGTAATCGGGCGAGTTTCTACTTTCAGGTGCAACAGAAATTTTGCGGATTGGTCAATCCGTTCGCGAGATATGGCAGTTTGGAGGTAAGAAACGCTTGAGAAACCCAAAATTTTCGCAGCTCTGATGCTCGAAACGAATAACTAGAATGGCCTAGGGGAAAAGTACACATACCGTTGCAATTGGGGGAGTTTCTACTTTCAGATGCAACAGAAATTTTGCGGATTGGTCAATCCGTTCGCGAGATATGGCAGTTTGGAGGTAAGAAACGCTTGAGAAACTCAAAATTTTCGCAGTTCTGATGCTCCAAACGAATAACCAGAACGGCCTAGGGGAAAAGTACACTTACCGTTGCAATTGGGCGAGTTTCTACTTTCAGATGCAACAGAAATTTTGCGGATTGGTCTATCCGTTCGAGAGATATGGCAGTTTGGAGGTAAGAAACGCTTGAGCAACTCAAATTTTTCGCAGTTCTGATTCTCGAAACGAATAACCAGAACGGCCTACGGGAAAAGTACGCATACCGTTGTAATCGGGCGAGTTTCTACTTTCAGATGCAACAGAAATTTTGCGGATTGGTCAATCCGTTCGCGAGATATGGCAGTTTGGACGTAAGAAACGCTTGAGAAACTCAAAATTTTCGCAGGTCTGATGCTCGAAACGAATAACTAGAACGGTCTAGGGCAAAGGTTGGCATACCGTTGTAATCGGGCGAGTTTCTACTTTCAGATGCAACAGAAATTTTGTGGATTGGTCAATCCGTTCGCGAGATATGGCAGTTTGGACGTAAGAAACGCTTGAGGAACTCAAAATTTTCGCAGTTCTGATGCACGAAACGAATAACTAGAACGGCCTAGGGGAAAAGTACTCATACCGTTGAAATCGGGCGAGTTTCTACTTTCAGGTGCAACAGAAATTTTGCGGATTCGTCAATCCGTTCGCGAGATGTGGCATTTTGGAGGTAAGAAACGCTTGAGCAACTCAAAATTTTCGCAGTTCTGATGCTCGAAACGAATAACCAGAACGGCCTAGGGGAAATGTTCGCATACCGTTGTAATCGGGCGTGTTTCTACTTTCAGATGCAACAAAAATTTTGCGGATTGGTCAATCCGTTCGCGAGACATGGCAGTTTGGAGGTGAGAAACGCTTGAGAAACTCAAAATTTTCGCAGTTCTGATGCTCAAAACGAATAACTAGAACTACCTATGGGAAAAGTATGGATACCATTGTAATCGGGCGAGCTTCTACTTTCAGATGCAACAGAAATTTTACAGATTGGTCAATCCGTTCGCGAGATATGGCAGTTTGGAGGTAAGAAACGCATGAGAAACTAAAAATTTTCGCAGTTCTGATGCTCGAAACGAATAACTAGAATGGCCTAGGGGAAAAGTACACATACCGTTGCAATTGGGCGAGTTTCTACTTTCAGATGCAACAGAAATTTTGCGGATTGGTCTATCCGTTCGAGAGATATGGCAGTTTGGAGGTAAGAAAGGCTTGAGAAACTCAAAATTTTCGCAGTTCTGATGCTCGAAACGAATAACTAGAACGGCCTAGGGGAATGGTTCGCATACCGTTGTAATCGGGCGAGTTTCTACTTTCAGGTGCAACAGAAATTTTGCGGATTGGTCAATCCGTCCGCGAGATATGGCAGTTTGGAGGTAAGAAACGCTTGAGAAACTCAAAATTTTCGCAGCTCTGATGCTCGAAACGAATAACTAGAATGGCCTAGGGGAAAAGTACACATACCGTTGCAATTGGGCGAGTTTCTACTTTCAGATGCAACAGAAATTTTGTGGATTGTTCAATCCGTTCGCGAGATATGGCAGTTTGGACGTAAGAAACGCTTGAGAAACTCAAAATTTTCGCAGTTCTGATGCTCGAAACGAATAACTAGAACGGCCTAGGGGAAAAGTACGCATACAGTTGTAATCCGGCGAGTTTCTACTTTCAGATGCAACAGAAATTTTGCGGATTGGTCAATCCGTTCGCGCGATATGGCAGTTTGGAGGTGAGAAACGCTTGAGAAACTCAAAATTTTCGCAGCTCTGATGCTCAAAACGAATAACTAGAATGGCCTAGGGGAAAAGTACACATACCGTTGCAATTGGGCGAGTTTCTACTTTCAGATGCAACAGAAATTTTGCGGATTGGTCAATCCGTTCGCGAGATATGGCAGTTTTGAGGTAAGAAACGCTTGAGAAACTCAAAATTTTCGCAGCTCTGATGCTCGAAACGAATAACTAGAATGGCCTAGGGGAAAAGTACACATACCGTTGCAATTGGGCGAGTTTCTACTTTCAGATGCAACAGAAATTTTGCGGATTGGTCAATCCGTTCGCGAGATATGGCAGTTTGGACGTAAGAAACGCTTGAGAAACTCAAAATTTTCGCAGTTCTGATGCTCGAAACGAATAACTAGAACGGCCTAGGGCAAAGGTTGGCATACCGTTGTAATCGGGCGAGTTGCTACTTTCAGATGCAAAGAAATTTTGTGGATTGGTCAATCCGTTCGCGAGATATGGCAGTTTGGACGTAAGAAACGCTTGAGGAACTCAAAATTTTCGCAGTTCTGATGCTCGAAACGAATAACTAGAACGGCCTAGGGGAAAAGTACTCATACCGTTGAAATCGGGCGAGTTTCTACTTTCAGGTGCAACAGAAATTTTGCGGATTCGTCAATCCGTTCGCGAGATGTGGCAGTTTGGAGGTAAGAAACGCTTGAGCAACTCAAAATTTTCGCAGTTCTGATGCTCGAAACGAATAACCAGAACGGCCTAGGGGAAATGTTCGCATACCGTTGTAATCGGGCGAGTTTCTACTTTCAGATGCAACAGAAATTTTGCGGATTGGTCAATCCGTTCGCGAGACATGGCAGTTTGGAGGTGAGAAACGCTTGAGAAACTCAAAATTTTCGCAGTTCTGATGCTCGAAACGAATAACTAGAACGACCTATGGGAAAAGTATGGATACCATTGTAATCGGGCGAGCTTCTACTTTCAGATGCAACAGAAATTTTACGGATTGGTCAATCCGTTCGCGAGATATGGCAGTTTGGAGGTAAGAAACGCATGAGAAACTAAAAATTTTCGCAGTTCTGATGCTCGAAACGAATAACTAGAATGGCCTAGGGGAAAAGTACACATACCGTTGCAATTGGGCGAGTTTCTACTTTCAGATGCAACAGAAATTTTGCGGATTGGTCTATCAGTTCGAGAGATATGGCAGGTTGGAGGTAAGAAACGCTTGAGAAACTCAAAATTTTCGCAGTTCTGATGCTCGATACGAATAACTAGAACGGCCTAGGGGAATGGTTCGCATACCGTTGTAATCGGGCGAGTTTCTACTTTCAGGTGCAACAGAAATTTTGCGGATTGGTCAATCCGTTCGCGAGATATGGCAGTTTGGAGGTAAGAAACGCTTGAGAAACCCAAAATTTTCGCAGCTCTGATGCTCGAAACGAATAACTAGAATGGCCTAGGGGAAAAGTACACATACCGTTGCAATTGGGGGAGTTTCTACTTTCAGATGCAACAGAAATTTTGCGGATTGGTCAATCCGTTCGCGAGATATGGCAGTTCGGAGGTAAGAAACGCTTGAGAAACTCAAAATTTTCGCAGTTCTGTTGCTCCAAACGAATAACCAGAACGGCCTAGGGGAAAAGTACGCATACCGTTGTAATCGGGCGAGTTTCTACTTTCAGATGCAACAGAAATTTTGCGGATTGGTCAATCCGTTCGCGAGATATGGCAGTTTGGAGGTAAGAAACGCTTGAGAAACTCAAAATTTTCGCAGTTCTGATGATCCAAACGAATAACCAGAACGGCCTAGGGGAAAAGTACACTTACCGTTGCAATTGGGCGAGTTTCTACTTTCAGATGCGACAGAAATTTTGCGGATTGGTCTATCCGTTCGAGAGATATGGCAGTTTGGAGGTAAGAAACGCTTGAGCAACTCAAATTTTTCGCAGTTCTGATTCTCGAAACGAATAACCAGAACGGCCTACGGGAAATGTTCGCATACCGTTGTAATCGGGCGTGTTTCTACTTTCAGATGCAACAGAAATTTTGCGGATTGGTCAATCCGTTCGCGAGACATGGCAGTTTGGAGGTGAGAAACGCTTGAGAAACTCAAAATTTTCGCAGTTCTGATGCTCAAAACGAATAACTAGAACTACCTATGGGAAAAGTATGGACACCATTGTAATCGGGCGAGCTTCTACTTTCAGATGCAACAGAAATTTTACAGATTGGTCAATCCGTTCGCGAGATATGGCAGTTTGGAGGTAAGAAACGCATGAGAAACTAAAAATTTTCGCAGTTCTGATGCTCGAAACGAATAACTAGAATGGCCTAGGGGAAAAGTACACATACCGTTGCAATTGGGCGAGTTTCTACTTTCAGATGCAACAGAAATTTTGCGGATTGGTCTATCCGTTCGAGAGATATGGCAGTTTGGAGGTAAGAAACGCTTGAGAAACTCAAAATTTTCGCAGTTCTGATGCTCGAAACGAATAACTAGAACGGCCTAGGGGAATGGTTCGCATACCGTTGTAATCGGGCGAGTATCTACTTTCAGGTGCAACAGAAATTTTGCGGATTGGTCAATCCGTCCGCGAGATATGGCAGTTTGGAGGTAAGAAACGCTTGAGAAACTCAAAATTTTCGCAGCTCTGATGCTCGAAACGAATAACTAGAATGGCCTAGGGGAAAAGTACACATACCGTTACAATTGGGCGAGTTTCTACTTTCATATGCAACAGAAATTTTGCGGATTGGTCTATCCGTTCGAAAGATATGGCAGTTTGGATGTAAGAAACGCTTGAGCAACTCAAAATTTTCGCAGTTCTGATGCTCGAAACGAATAACCAGAACGGCCTACGGGAAAAGTACACATACCGTTGCAATTGGGCGAGTTTCTACTTTCAGATGCAACAGAAATTTTGCGGATTGGTCTATCCGTTCGAGAGATATGGCAGTTTGGAGGTAAGAAACGCTTGAGAAACTCAAAATTTTCGCAGTTCTGATGCTCGAAACGAATAACTAGAACGGCCTAGGGGAATGGTTCGCATACCGTTGTAATCGGGCGGGTTTCTACTTTCAGGTGCAACAGAAATTTTGCGGATTGGTCAATCCGTTCGCGAGATATGGCAGTTTGGAGGTAAGAAACGCTTGAGAAACTCAAAATTTTCGCAGCTCTGATGCTCGAAACGAATAACTAGAATGGCCTAGGGGAAAAGTACACATACCGTTGCAATTGGGCGAGTTTCTACTTTCATATGCAACAGAAATTTTGCGGATTGGTCAATCCGTTCGCGAGATATGGCAATTTGGAGGTAAGAAACGCTTGAGAAACTCAAAATTTTCGCAGTTCTGATGCTCCAAACGAATAACCAGAACGGCCTAGGGGAAAAGTACGCATACCGTTGTAATCGGGCGAGTTTCTACTTTCAGATGCAATAGAAATTTTGCGGATTGATCAATCCGTTCGCGAGATATGGCAGTTTGGAGGTAAGAAACGCTTGAGAAACTAAAAATTCTCGCAGTTCTGATGCTCGAAACGAATAACTGGAACGGCCTAGGGGAAAGGTTGGCATACCGTTGTAATCGGACGAGTTTCTACTTTCAGATGCAACAGAAATTTTGCGGATTGGTCAATCCGTTCGCGAGATATGGCAGTTTGGACGTAAGAAACGCTTGAGAAACTCAAAATTTTCGCAGTTCTGATGCTCGAAACGAATAACTAGAACGGCCTAGGGGAAAAGTACTCATACCGTTGAAATCGGGCGAGTTTCTACTTTCAGGTGCAACAGAAATTTTGCGGATTCGTCAATCCGTTCGCGAGATGTGGCAGTTTGGAGGTAAGAAACGCTTGAGCAACTCAAAATTTTCGCAGTTCTGATGCTCGAAACGAATAACCAGAACGGCCTAGGGGAAATGTTCGCATACCGTTGTAATCGGGCGAGTTTCTACTTTCAGATGCAACAGAAATTTTGCGGATTGGTCAATCCGTTCGCGAGACATGGCAGTTTGGAGGTAAGAAACGCTTGAGCAACTCAAAATTTTCGCAGTTCTGATGCTCGAAACGAATAACCAGAACGGCCTAGGGGAAATGTTCGCATACCATTGTAATCGGGCGAGCTTCTACTTTCAGATGCAACAGAAATTTTACGGATTGGTCAATCCGTTCGCGAGATATGGCTGTTTGGAGGTAAGAAACGCATGAGAAACTAAAAATTTTCGCAGTTCTGATGCTCGAAACGAATAACTAGAATGGCCTAGGGGAAAAGTACACATACCGTTGCAATTGGGCGAGTTTCTACTTTCAGATGCAACAGAAATTTTGCGGATTGGTCTATCAGTTCGAGAGATATGGCAGGTTGGAGGTAAGAAACGCTTGAGAAACTCAAAATTTTCGCAGTTCTGATGCTCGATACGAATAACTAGAACGGCCTAGGGGAATGGTTCGCATACCGTTGTAATCGGGCGAGTTTCTACTTTCAGGTGCAACAGAAATTTTGCGGATTGGTCAATCCGTTCGCGAGATATGGCAGTTTGGAGGTAAGAAACGCTTGAGAAACCCAAAATTTTCGCAGCTCTGATGCTCGAAACGAATAACTAGAATGGCCTAGGGGAAAAGTACACATACCGTTGCAATTGGGGGAGTTTCTACTTTCAGATGCAACAGAAATTTTGCGGATTGGTCAATCCGTTCGCGAGATATGGCAGTTTGGAGGTAAGAAACGCTTGAGAAACTCAAAATTTTCGCAGTTCTGATGCTCCAAACGAATAACCAGAACGGCCTAGGGGAAAAGTACGCATACCGTTGTAATCGGGCGAGTTTCTACTTTCAGATGCAACAGAAATTTTGCGGATTGGTCAATCCGTTCGCGAGATATGGCAGTTTGGAGGTAAGAAACGCTTGAGAAACTCAAAATTTTCGCAGTTCTGATGCTCCAAACGAATAACCAGAACGGCCTAGGGGAAAAGTACACTTACCGTTGCAATTGGGCGAGTTTCTACTTTCAGATGCAACAGAAATTTTGCGGATTGGTCTATCCGTTCGAGAGATATGGCAGTTTGGAGGTAAGAAACGCTTGAGCAACTCAAATTTTTCGCAGTTCTGATTCTCGAAACGAATAACCAGAACGGCCTACGGGAAAAGTACGCATACCGTTGTAATCGGGCGAGTTTCTACTTTCAGATGCAACAGAAATTTTGCGGATTGGTCAATCCGTTCGCGAGATATGGCAGTTTGGACGTAAGAAACGCTTGAGAAACTCAAAATTTTCGCAGGTCTGATGCTCGAAACGAATAACTAGAACGGTCTAGGGCAAAGGTTGGCATACCGTTGTAATCGGGCGAGTTTCTACTTTCAGATGCAACAGAAATTTTGTGGATTGGTCAATCCGTTCGCGAGATATGGCAGTTTGGACGTAAGAAACGCTTGAGGAACTCAAAATTTTCGCAGTTCTGATGCACGAAACGAATAACTAGAACGGCCTAGGGGAAAAGTACTCATACCGTTGAAATCGGGCGAGTTTCTACTTTCAGGTGCAACAGAAATTTTGCGGATTCGTCAATCCGTTCGCGAGATGTGGCATTTTGGAGGTAAGAAACGCTTGAGCAACTCAAAATTTTCGCAGTTCTGATGCTCGAAACGAATAACCAGAACGGCCTAGGGGAAATGTTCGCATACCGTTGTAATCGGGCGTGTTTCTACTTTCAGATGCAACAGAAATTTTGCGGATTGGTCAATCCGTTCGCGAGACATGGCAGTTTGGAGGTGAGAAACGCTTGAGAAACTCAAAATTTTCGCAGTTCTGATGCTCAAAACGAATAACTAGAACTACCTATGGGAAAAGTATGGATACCATTGTAATCGGGCGAGCTTCTACTTTCAGATGCAACAGAAATTTTACAGATTGGTCAATCCGTTCGCGAGATATGGCAGTTTGGAGGTAAGAAACGCATGAGAAACTAAAAATTTTCGCAGTTCTGATGCTCGAAACGAATAACTAGAATGGCCTAGGGGAAAAGTACACATACCGTTGCAATTGGGCGAGTTTCTACTTTCAGATGCAACAGAAATTTTGCGGATTGGTCTATCCGTTCGAGAGATATGGCAGTTTGGAGGTAAGAAAGGCTTGAGAAACTCAAAATTTTCGCAGTTCTGATGCTCGAAACGAATAACTAGAACGGCCTAGGGGAATGGTTCGCATACCGTTGTAATCGGGCGAGTTTCTACTTTCAGGTGCAACAGAAATTTTGCGGATTGGTCAATCCGTCCGCGAGATATGGCAGTTTGGAGGTAAGAAACGCTTGAGAAACTCAAAATTTTCGCAGCTCTGATGCTCGAAACGAATAACTAGAATGGCCTAGGGGAAAAGTACACATACCGTTGCAATTGGGCGAGTTTCTACTTTCAGATGCAACAGAAATTTTGTGGATTGTTCAATCCGTTCGCGAGATATGGCAGTTTGGACGTAAGAAACGCTTGAGAAACTCAAAATTTTCGCAGTTCTGATGCTCGAAACGAATAACTAGAACGGCCTAGGGGAAAAGTACGCATACAGTTGTAATCCGGCGAGTTTCTACTTTCAGATGCAACAGAAATTTTGCGGATTGGTCAATCCGTTCGCGCGATATGGCAGTTTGGAGGTGAGAAACGCTTGAGAAACTCAAAATTTTCGCAGCTCTGATGCTCAAAACGAATAACTAGAATGGCCTAGGGGAAAAGTACACATACCGTTGCAATTGGGCGAGTTTCTACTTTCAGATGCAACAGAAATTTTGCGGATTGGTCAATCCGTTCGCGAGATATGGCAGTTTTGAGGTAAGAAACGCTTGAGAAACTCAAAATTTTCGCAGCTCTGATGCTCGAAACGAATAACCAGAATGGCCTAGGGGAAAAGTACACATACCGTTGCAATTGGGCGAGTTTCTACTTTCAGATGCAACAGAAATTTTGCGGATTGGTCAATCCGTTCGCGAGATATGGCAGTTTGGACGTAAGAAACGCTTGAGAAACTCAAAATTTTCGCAGTTCTGATGCTCGAAACGAATAACTAGAACGGCCTAGGGCAAAGGTTGGCATACCGTTGTAATCGGGCGAGTTGCTACTTTCAGATGCAAAGAAATTTTGTGGATTGGTCAATCCGTTCGCGAGATATGGCAGTTTGGACGTAAGAAACGCTTGAGGAACTCAAAATTTTCGCAGTTCTGATGCTCGAAACGAATAACTAGAACGGCCTAGGGGAAAAGTACTCATACCGTTGAAATCGGGCGAGTTTCTACTTTCAGGTGCAACAGAAATTTTGCGGATTCGTCAATCCGTTCGCGAGATGTGGCAGTTTGGAGGTAAGAAACGCTTGAGCAACTCAAAATTTTCGCAGTTCTGATGCTCGAAACGAATAACCAGATCGGCCTAGGGGAAATGTTCGCATACCGTTGTAATCGGGCGAGTTTCTACTTTCAGATGCAACAGAAATTTTGCGGATTGGTCAATCCGTTCGCGAGACATGGCAGTTTGGAGGTGAGAAACGCTTGAGAAACTCAAAATTTTCGCAGTTCTGATGCTCGAAACGAATAACTAGAACGACCTATGGGAAAAGTATGGATACCATTGTAATCGGGCGAGCTTCTACTTTCAGATGCAACAGAAATTTTACGGATTGGTCAATCCGTTCGCGAGATATGGCAGTTTGGAGGTAAGAAACGCATGAGAAACTAAAAATTTTCGCAGTTCTGATGCTCGAAACGAATAACTAGAATGGCCTAGGGGAAAAGTACACATACCGTTGCAATTGGGCGAGTTTCTACTTTCAGATGCAACAGAAATTTTGCGGATTGGTCTATCAGTTCGAGAGATATGGCAGGTTGGAGGTAAGAAACGCTTGAGAAACTCAAAATTTTCGCAGTTCTGATGCTCGATACGAATAACTAGAACGGCCTAGGGGAATGGTTCGCATACCGTTGTAATCGGGCGAGTTTCTACTTTCAGGTGCAACAGAAATTTTGCGGATTGGTCAATCCGTTCGCGAGATATGGCAGTTTGGAAGTAAGAAACGCTTGAGAAACCCAAAATTTTCGCAGCTCTGATGCTCGAAACGAATAACTAGAATGGCCTAGGGGAAAAGTACACATACCGTTGCAATTGGGGGAGTTTCTACTTTCAGATGCAACAGAAATTTTGCGGATTGGTCAATCCGTTCGCGAGATATGGCAGTTCGGAGGTAAGAAACGCTTGAGAAACTCAAAATTTTCGCAGTTCTGATGCTCCAAACGAATAACCAGAACGGCCTAGGGGAAAAGTACGCATACCGTTGTAATCGGGCGAGTTTCTACTTTCAGATGCAACAGAAATTTTGCGGATTGGTCAATCCGTTCGCGAGATATGGCAGTTTGGAGGTAAGAAACGCTTGAGAAACTCAAAATTTTCGCAGTTCTGATGATCCAAACGAATAACCAGAACGGCCTAGGGGAAAAGTACACTTACCGTTGCAATTGGGCGAGTTTCTACTTTCAGATGCGACAGAAATTTTGCGGATTGGTCTATCCGTTCGAGAGATATGGCAGTTTGGAGGTAAGAAACGCTTGAGCAACTCAAATTTTTCGCAGTTCTGATTCTCGAAACGAATAACCAGAACGGCCTACGGGAAATGTTCGCATACCGTTGTAATCGGGCGTGTTTCTACTTTCAGATGCAACAGAAATTTTGCGGATTGGTCAATCCGTTCGCGAGACATGGCAGTTTGGAGGTGAGAAACGCTTGAGAAACTCAAAATTTTCGCAGTTCTGATGCTCAAAACGAATAACTAGAACTACCTATGGGAAAAGTATGGACACCATTGTAATCGGGCGAGCTTCTACTTTCAGATGCAACAGAAATTTTACAGATTGGTCAATCCGTTCGCGAGATATGGCAGTTTGGAGGTAAGAAACGCATGAGAAACTAAAAATTTTCGCAGTTCTGATGCTCGAAACGAATAACTAGAATGGCCTAGGGGAAAAGTACACATACCGTTGCAATTGGGCGAGTTTCTACTTTCAGATGCAACAGAAATTTTGCGGATTGGTCTATCCGTTCGAGAGATATGGCAGTTTGGAGGTAAGAAACGCTTGAGAAACTCAAAATTTTCGCAGTTCTGATGCTCGAAACGAATAACTAGAACGGCCTAGGGGAATGGTTCGCATACCGTTGTAATCGGGCGAGTATCTACTTTCAGGTGCAACAGAAATTTTGCGGATTGGTCAATCCGTCCGCGAGATATGGCAGTTTGGAGGTAAGAAACGCTTGAGAAACTCAAAATTTTCGCAGCTCTGATGCTCGAAACGAATAACTAGAATGGCCTAGGGGAAAAGTACACATACCGTTACAATTGGGCGAGTTTCTACTTTCATATGCAACAGAAATTTTGCGGATTGGTCTATCCGTTCGAAAGATATGGCAGTTTGGATGTAAGAAACGCTTGAGCAACTCAAAATTTTCGCAGTTCTGATGCTCGAAACGAATAACCAGAACGGCCTACGGGAAAAGTACACATACCGTTGCAATTGGGCGAGTTTCTACTTTCAGATGCAACAGAAATTTTGCGGATTGGTCTATCCGTTCGAGAGATATGGCAGTTTGGAGGTAAGAAACGCTTGAGAAACTCAAAATTTTCGCAGTTCTGATGCTCGAAACGAATAACTAGAACGGCCTAGGGGAATGGTTCGCATACCGTTGTAATCGGGCGGGTTTCTACTTTCAGGTGCAACAGAAATTTTGCGGATTGGTCAATCCGTTCGCGAGATATGGCAGTTTGGAGGTAAGAAACGCTTGAGAAACTCAAAATTTTCGCAGCTCTGATGCTCGAAACGAATAACTAGAATGGCCTAGGGGAAAAGTACACATACCGTTGCAATTGGGCGAGTTTCTACTTTCATATGCAACAGAAATTTTGCGGATTGGTCAATCCGTTCGCGAGATATGGCAATTTGGAGGTAAGAAACGCTTGAGAAACTCAAAATTTTCGCAGTTCTGATGCTCCAAACGAATAACCAGAACGGCCTAGGGGAAAAGTACGCATACCGTTATAATCGGGCGAGTTTCTACTTTCAGATGCAATAGAAATTTTGCGGATTGATCAATCCGTTCGCGAGATATGGCAGTTTGGAGGTAAGAAACGCTTGAGAAACTAAAAATTTTCGCAGTTCTGATGCTCGAAACGAATAACTGGAACGGCCTAGGGGAAAGGTTGGCATACCGTTGTAATCGGACGAGTTTCTACTTTCAGATGCAACAGAAATTTTGTGGATTGGTCAATCCGTTCGCGAGATATGGCAGTTTGGACGTAAGAAACGCTTGAGAAACTAAAAATTTTCGCAGTTCTGATGCTCGAAACGAATAACTAGAACGGCCTAGGGGAAAAGTACGCATACTGTTGTAACCGGGCGAGTTTCTACTTTCAGATGCAATAGAAATTTTGCGGATTGGTCAATCCGTTCGCGAGATATGGCAGTTTGGAGGTAAGAAACGCTTGAGAAACTCAAAATTTTCGCAGTTCTGATGCTCCAAACGAATAACCAGAACGGCCTAGGGGAAAAGTACACATACCGTTGTAATCGGGCGAGTTTCTACTTTCAGATGCAACAGAAATTTTGCGGATTGGTCAATCCGTTCGCGAGATATGGCAGTTTGGAGGTAAGAAACGCTTGAGAAACTAAAAATTTTCGCAGTTCTGATGCTCGAAACGAATAACTAGAACGGCCTAGGGGAAAAGTACGCATACAGTTGTAATCCGGCGAGTTTCTACTTTCAGATGCAACAGAAATTTTGCGGATTGGTCAATCCGTTCGCGCGATATGGCAGTTTGGAGGTGAGAAACGCTTGAGAAACTCAAAATTTTCGCAGCTCTGATGCTCAAAACGAATAACTAGAATGGCCTAGGGGAAAAGTACACATACCGTTGCAATTGGGCGAGTTTCTACTTTCAGATGCAACAGAAATTTTGCGGATTGGTCAATCCGTTCGCGAGATATGGCAGTTTTGAGGTAAGAAACGCTTGAGAAACTCAAAATTTTCGCAGCTCTGATGCTCGAAACGAATAACTAGAATGGCCTAGGGGAAAAGTACACATACCGTTGCAATTGGGCGAGTTTCTACTTTCAGATGCAACAGAAATTTTGCGGATTGGTCAATCCGTTCGCGAGATATGGCAGTTTGGACGTAAGAAACGCTTGAGAAACTCAAAATTTTCGCAGTTCTGATGCTCCAAACGAATAACCAGAACGGCCTAGGGGAAAAGTACGCATACCGTTGTAATCGGGCGAGTTTCTACTTTCAGATGCAACAGAAATTTTGCGGATTGGTCAATCCGTTCGCGAGATATGGCAGTTTGGAGGTAAGAAACGCTTGAGAAACTCAAAATTTTCGCAGTTCTGATGCTCCAAACGAATAACCAGAACGGCCTAGGGGAAAAGTACACTTACCGTTGCAATTGGGCGAGTTTCTACTTTCAGATGCAACAGAAATTTTGCGGATTGGTCTATCCGTTCGAGAGATATGGCAGTTTGGAGATAAGAAACGCTTGAGCAACTCAAATTTTTCGCAGTTCTGATTCTCGAAACGAATAACCAGAACGGCCTACGGGAAAAGTACGCATACCGTTGTAATCGGGCGAGTTTCTACTTTCAGATGCAACAGAAATTTTGCGGATTGGTCAATCCGTTCGCGAGATATGGCAGTTTGGACGTAAGAAACGCTTGAGAAACTCAAAATTTTCGCAGTTCTGATGCTCGAAACGAATAACTAGAACGGCCTAGGTGAAAAGTACGCATACTGTTGTAACCGGGCGAGTTTCTACTTTCAGATGCAACAGAAATTTTGCGGATCGGTCAATCCGTTCGCGAGATATGGCAGTTTGGAGGTAAAAAACGGTCGGGAAACTCAAAATGTTCACAGTTCTGATGCTCGACAAGCATAACTAGGACGGACAAGGGGAAAAGTACGCATACGCTTGTAATCGGGCGAGGTTCTACTTTCAGATGCAACAGAAATATTGCGGATTGGTCAATCCGTTCGCGAGATATGGCAGTTTGGAGGTAAGAAACGCTTGAGAAACTCAAAAATTTTCGCAGTTCTGATGCTCGACAGGCATAACTAGAACGGCCTAGGGGAATAGTACTCATACTGTTGAAATCGGGCGAGTTTCTACTTTCAGATGCAACAGAAATTTTGCGGATTGGTCAATCCGTTCGCGACATATGGCAGTTTGGAGGTACGAAACGCTTGAGAAACTCAAAATTTTCGCAGTTCTGGTGCTCGACAAGCATAACTAGAACGGACTAGGGGAAAAGTACGCATACCGTTGTAATAGGGCGAGCTTCTACTTTCAGATGCAACAGAAATTTTGCGGGTTGGTCAATCCGTTCGCGAAATATGGCAGTTTGGAGGTAAGAAACGGTTGAGAAACTCATAATGTTCACAGTTCTGATGCTCGAAACGAATAACTAGAACGGCCAAGGGGAAAAGTACTCATACCGTTGTGATCGGGCGAGTTTCTACTTTCAGATGCAACAGAAATTTTGCGGATTGGTCAATCCGTTCGCGAGATATGGCAGTTTGGAGGTAAGAAACGCTTGAGAAACTCAAAATTTTCGCTGTTCTGATGCTCGAAACGAATAACTAGAACGGCCTAGGGGAAAAGTACACATACCGTTGTAATCGGGCGAGTTTCTACTTTCAGATGCAACAGAAATTTTGCGGATTGGTCAATCCTTTCGTGAGATATGGCAGTTTGGAGGTAAGAAACGCTTGAGAAACTCAAAATTTTCGCTGTTCTGATGCTCGAAACGAATAACTAGAACGGCCTAGGGGAAAAGTACGCATACCGTTGTAGTCGGGCGAGTTTCTGCTTTCAGGTGCAACAGAACTTTTGCGGATTGGTCAATCCGTTCGCGAGATAAGGGAGTTTGGAGGTAAGAAGCACTTGAGAAACTCAAAATTTTCGCAGTTCTGATGCTCTAAACGAATAACTGGAACGGTCTAGGGGAAAAGTACACATACCGTTGTAATCGGGCGAGTTTCTACTTTCAGATGCAACAGAAATTTTGCGGATTGTTCAATCCGTTCGCGAGATATGGCAGTTTGGAGGTAAGAAACGCTTGAGAAACTAAAAATTTTCGCAGTTCTGATTCTCGAAACGAATAACTAGAACGGGCTAGGGGAAAAGTACTCATACCGTTGTGATCGGGCGAGTTTCTACTTTCAGGTGCAATAGAAATTTTGCGGATTGGTCAATCCGTTCGCGAGATATGGCAGTTTGGAGGTAAGAAACGCTTGAGAAACTCAAAATTTTCGTAGTTCTGATGCTCGAAACGAATAACTAGAACGGCCTAGGGGAAAAGTACACATACCGTTGTAATCGGGCGAGTTTCTACTTTCAGATGCAACAGAAATTTTGCGGATTGGTCAATCCTTTCGCGAGATATTGCAGTTTGGAGGTAAGAAACGCTTGAGCAACTCAAAATTTTCGCAGTTCTGATGCTCGACAAGCATAACTAGAACGGACTAGGGGAAAAGTACTCACACTGTTGAAATCGGGCGAGTTTCTACTTTCAGATGCAACAGAAATTTTGCGGATTGGTCAATCCGTTCGCGAGATATGGCAGTTTGGAGGTACGAAACGCTTGAGAAACTCAAAATTTTCGCAGTTCTGGTGCTCGACAAGCATAACTAGAACGGACTAGGGGAAAAGTACGCATACCGTTGTAGTCGGGCGAGTTTCTGCTTTCAGGTGCAACAGAAATTTTGCGGACTGGTCAATCCGTTCGCGAGATGTGGCAGTTTGTATGTAAGAAACGGTTGAGAAACTCAAAATTTTCGCAGTTCTGATGCTCGAAACGAATAACTGGAACGGCCTAGGGGAAGAGTACACATACCGTTGTAATCGGGCGAGATTCTAATTTCAGATGCAACAGAAATTTTGCGGATTGGTCAATCCGTTCGCGAGATATGGCAGTTTGGAGGTAAGAAACGCTTGAGAATCTCAAAATTTTCGCAGTTCTGATGCTCGACAAGCATAACTAGAACGGACTAGGGGAAAAGTACTCACACTGTTGAAATCGGGCGAGTTTCTACTTTCAGATGCAACAGAAATTTTGCGGATTGGTCAATCCGTTCGCGAGATATGGCAGTTTGGAGGTACGAAACGCTTGAGAAACTCAAAATTTTCGCAGTTCTGGTGCTCGACAAGCATAACTAGAACGGACTAGGGGAAAAGTACGCATACCGTTGTAGTCGGGCGAGTTTCTGCTTTCAGGTGCAACAGAAATTTTGCGGACTGGTCAATCCGTTCGCGAGATGTGGCAGTTTGTATGTAAGAAACGGTTGAGAAACTCAAAATTTTCGCAGTTCTGATGCTCGAAACGAATAACTGGAACGGCCTAGGGGAAGAGTACACATACCGTTGTAATCGGGCGAGATTCTACTTTCAGATGCAAGAGAAATTTTGCGGATTGGTCAATCCGTTCGCGAGATATGGCAGTTTGGAGGTAAGAAACGCTTGAGCAACTCAAAATTTTCGCAGTTCTGATGCTCGAAACGAACAACCAGAACGCCCTAGGGGAAAAGTACGCATACCGTTGTAATCGGGCGAGTTTCTACTTTCAGATGCAACAGAAATTTTGCGGATTGGTCAATCCGTTCCTGAGATATGGCAGTTTGGAGGAATGAAACGGTTGAGAAACTCAAAATTTTCGCAGTTCTGATGCTCGAAACGAATAACCAGAACGGCCTAGGGGAAAGGTACGCATACCGTCGTAATCGGGCGAGTTTCTACTTTCAGATGCAACAGAAATTTTGCGGATTGGTCCATCCGTTCGCGTGATGTGGTAGTTTGTAAGTAAGAAACGCATTAGAAACTAAAAATTTTCGCAGTTCTGATGCTCGAAACGAATAACTAGAACGGCCTACGGGAAAAGTACGCATACCTTTGTAATCGGGCGGGTTTCTGCTTTCAGATGCAACAGAAATTTTGCGGATTGGTCAATCCGTTCGCGAGATATGGGAGTTTGGAGGTAAGAAACACTTGAGAAACACAAAATTTTCGCAGTTCTGGTGCTCGACAAGCATAACTAGAACGGACTAGGGGAAAAGTACTCATACCGTTGTGATCGGGCGAGTTTCTACTTTCAGATGCAACAGAAATTTTGCGGATTGGTCAATCCGTTCGCGAGATATGGCAGTTTGGAGGTACGAAACGCTTGAGAAACTCAAAATTTTCGCAGTTCTGGTGCTCGACAAGCATAACTAGAACGGACTAGGGGAAAAGTACGCATACCGTTGTAGTCGGGCGAGTTTCTGCTTTCAGGTGCAACAGAACTTTTGCGGATTGGTCAATCCGTTCGCGAGATATGGGAGTTTGGAGGTAAGAAGCACTTGAGAAACTCAAAATTTTCGCAGTTCTGATGCTCTAAACGAATAACTGGAACGGTCTAGGGGAAAAGTACACATACCGTTGTAATCGGGCGAGTTTCTACTTTCAGATGCAACAGAAATTTTGCGGATTGTTCAATCCGTTCGCGAGATATGGCAGTTTGGAGGTAAGAAACGCTTGAGAAACTCAAAATTTTCGCAGTTCTGATGCTCGACAAGCATAACTAGAACGGCCTAGGGGAAAAGTACGCATACCGTTGTAATCGGGCGAGTTTCTACTTTCAGATGCAACAGAAATTTTGCGGATTGGTCAATCCGTTCGCGAGATATGGCAGTTTGGAGGTAAGAAACGGTTGAGAAACTCAAAATTTTCGCAGTTCTGATGCTCGAAACGAATAACTGGAACAGCGTAGGGGAAAAGTATACATACCGTTGTAATCGGGCGAGTTTCTACTTTCAGATGCAATAGGAATTTTGCGGTTTGGTCAATCCGTTCGCGAGATATGGGAGTTTGGAGGTAAGAAACGCTTGAGAAACTCAAAATTTTCGCAGTTCTGATGCTCGAAACGAATAACTAGAACGGCCTCGGGAAAAAGTACGCATACCGTTGTGATCGGGCGAGTTTCTACTTTCAGATGCAACAGAAATTTTGCGGATTGGTCAATCCGTTCGCGAGATATGGCAGTTTGGAGGTAAGAAACGCTTGAGAAACTAAAAATTTTCGCAGTTCTGATGCTCGAAACGAATAACTAGAACGGGTTAGGGGAAAAGTACTCATACCGTTGTGATCGGGCGAGTTTCTACTTTCAGGTGCAATAGAAATTTTGCGGATTGGTCAATCCGTTTGCGAGATATGGCAGTTTGGAGGTAAGAAACGCTTGAGAAACTCAAAATTTTCGTAGTTCTGATGCTCGAAACGAATAACTAGAACGGCCTAGGGGAAAAGTACACATACGGTTGTAATCGGGCGAGTTTCTACTTTCAGATGCAACAGAAATATTGCGGATTGGTCAATCCGTTCGCGAGATATGGCAGTTTGGAGGTAAGAAACGCTTGAGAAACTCAAAATTTTCGCAGTTCTGATGCTCGACAGGCATAACTAGAACGGCCTAGAGGAAAAGTACTCATACTGTTGAAATCGGGCGAGTTTTTACTTTCAGATGCAACAGAAATTTTGCGGATTGGTCAATCCGTTCGCGAGATATGGCAGTTTGGAGGTACGAAACGCTTGAGAAACTCAAAATTTTCGCAGTTCTGGTGCTCGACAAGCATAACTAGAACGGACTAGGGGAAAAGTACGCATACCGTTGTAATAGGGCGAGCTTCTACTTTCAGATGCAACAGAAATTTTGCGGGTTGGTCAATCCGTTCGCGAAATATGGCAGTTTGGAGGTAAGAAACGGTTGAGAAACTCATAATTTTCACAGTTCTGATGCTCGAAACGAATAACTAGAACGGCCTAGGGGAAAAGTACACATACCGTTGTAATCGGGCGAGTTTCTACTTTCAGATGCAACAGAAATTTTGCGGATTGGTCAATCCTTTCGTGAGATATGGCAGTTTGGAGGTAAGAAACGCTTGAGAAACACAAAATTTTCGCTGTTCTGATGCTCGAAACGAATAACTAGAACGGCCTAGGGGAAAAGTTCGCATACCGTTGTAGTCGGGCGAGTTTCTGCTTTCAGGTGCAACAGAACTTTTGCGGATTGGTCAATCCGTTCGCGAGATATGGGAGTTTGGAGGTAAGAAGCACTTGAGAAACTCAAAATTTTCGCAGTTCTGATGCTCTAAACGAATAACTGGAACAGTCTAGGGGAAAAGTACACATAGCGTTGTAATCGGGCGAGTTTCTACTTTCAGATGCAACAGAAATTTTGCGGATTGTTCAATCCGTTCGCGAGATATGGCAGTTTGGAGGTAAGAAACGCTTGAGAAACTAAAAATTTTCGCAGTTCTGATGCTCGAAACGAATAACTAGAACGGGCTAGGGGAAAAGTACTCATACCGTTGTGATCGGGCGAGTTTCTACTTTCAGGTGCAATAGAAATTTTGCGGATTGGTCAATCCGTTCGCGAGATATGGCAGTTTGGAGGTAAGAAACGCTTGAGAAACTCAAAATTTTCGTAGTTCTGATGCTCGAAACGAATAACTAGAACGGCCTAGGGGAAAAGTACACATACCGTTGTAATCGGGCGAGTTTCTACTTTAAGATGCAACAGAAATTTTGCGGATTGGTCAATCCTTTCGCGAGATATTGCAGTTTGGAGGTAAGAAACGCTTGAGCAACTCAAAATTTTCGCAGTTCTGATGCTCGAAACGAATAACCAGAACGGCCTAGGGAAAAAGTACGCATACCGTTGTAATCGGGCGAGTTTCTACTTTCAGATGCAACAGAAATTTTGCGGATCGGTCAATCCGTTCGCGAGATATGGCAGTTTGGAGGTAAGAAACGGTTGAGAAAATCAAAATTTTCGCAGTTCTGATGCTCGAAGCGAATAACTGGAGCGGCCTAGGGGAAAAGTACGCATACCGTTGTAATCGGGCGGGTTTCTACTTTCAGATGCAACAGAAATTTTGCGGATCGGTCAATCCGTTCGCGAGATATGGCAGTTTGGAGGTAAAAAACGGTCGAGAAACTCAAAATGTTCACAGTTCTGATGCTCGACAAGCATAACTAGGACGGACAAGGGGAAAAGTACGCATACGGTTGTAATCGGGCGAGTTTCTACTTTCAGATGCAACAGAAATATTGCGGATTGGTCAATCCGTTCGCGAGATATGGCAGTTTGGAGGTAAGAAACGCTTGAGAAACTCAAAATTTTCGCAGTTCTGATGCTCGACAGGCATAACTAGAACGGCCTAGGGGAATAGTACTCATACTGTTGAAATCGGGCGAGTTTCTCCTTTCAGATGCAACAGAAATTTTGCGGATTGGTCAATCCGTTCGCGAGATATGGCAGTTTGGAGGTACGAAACGCTTGAGAAACTCAAAATTTTCGCAGTTCTGGTGCTCGACAAGCATAACTAGAACGGACTAGGGGAAAAGTACGCATACCGTTGTAATAGGGCGAGCTTCTACTTTCAGATGCAACAGAAATTTTGCGGATTGGTCAATCCGTTCGCGAGATATGGCAGTTTGGAGGTAAGAAACGCTTGAGAAACTCAAAATTTTCGCTGTTCTGATGCTCGAAACAAATAACTAGAACGGCCTAGGGGAAAAGTACACATACCGTTGTAATCGGGCGAGTTTCTACTTTCAGATGCAACAGAAATTTTGCGGATTGGTCAATCCTTTCGTGAGATATGGCAGTTTGGAGGTAAGAAACGCTTGGGAAACTCAAAATTTTCGCAGTTCTGATGCTCTAAACGAATAACTGGAACGGTCTAGGGGAAAAGTACACATACCGTTGTAATCGGGCGAGTTTCTACTTTCAGATGCAACAGAAATTTTGCGGATTGTTCAATCCGTTCGCGAGATATGGCAGTTTGGAGGTAAGAAACGCTTGAGAAACTAAAAATTTTCGCAGTTCTGATGCTCGAAACGAATAACTAGAACGGGTTAGGGGAAAAGTACTCATACCGTTGTGATCGGGCGAGTTTCTACTTTCAGGTGCAATAGAAATTTTGCGGATTGGTCAATCCGTTTGCGAGATATGGCAGTTTGGAGGTAAGAAACGCTTGAGCAACTCAAAATTTTCGCAGTTCTGATGCTCGAAACGAACAACCAGAACGCCCTAGGGGAAAAGTACGCATACCGTTGTAATCGGGCGAGTTTCTACTTTCAGATGCAACAGAAATTTTGCGGATTGGTCAATCCGTTCCTGAGATATGGCAGTTTGGAGGAATGAAACGGTTGAGAAACTCAAAATTTTCGCAGTTCTGATGCTCGAAACGAATAACCAGAACGGCCTAGGGGAAAGGTACGCATACCGTCGTAATCGGGCGAGTTTCTACTTTCAGATGCAACAGAAATTTTGCGGATTGGTCCATCCGTTCGCGTGATGTGGTAGTTTGTAAGTAAGAAACGCATTAGAAACTAAAAATTTTCGCAGTTCTGATGCTCGAAACGAATAACTAGAACGGCCTACGGGAAAAGTACGCATACCTTTGTAATCGGGCGGGTTTCTGCTTTCAGATGCAACAGAAATTTTGCGGATTGGTCAATCCGTTCGCGAGATATGGGAGTTTGGAGGTAAGAAACACTTGAGAAACACAAAATTTTCGCAGTTCTGGTGCTCGACAAGCATAACTAGAACGGACTAGGGGAAAAGTACTCATACCGTTGTGATCGGGCGAGTTTCTACTTTCAGATGCAACAGAAATTTTGCGGATTGGTCAATCCGTTCGCGAGATATGGCAGTTTGGAGGTACGAAACGCTTGAGAAACTCAAAATTTTCGCAGTTCTGGTGCTCGACAAGCATAACTAGAACGGACTAGGGGAAAAGTACGCATACCGTTGTAGTCGGGCGAGTTTCTGCTTTCAGGTGCAACAGAACTTTTGCGGATTGGTCAATCCGTTCGCGAGATATGGGAGTTTGGAGGTAAGAAGCACTTGAGAAACTCAAAATTTTCGCAGTTCTGATGCTCTAAACGAATAACTGGAACGGTCTAGGGGAAAAGTACACATACCGTTGTAATCGGGCGAGTTTCTACTTTCAGATGCAACAGAAATTTTGCGGATTGTTCAATCCGTTCGCGAGATATGGCAGTTTGGAGGTAAGAAACGCTTGAGAAACTCAAAATTTTCGCAGTTCTGATGCTCGACAAGCATAACTAGAACGGCCTAGGGGAAAAGTACGCATACCGTTGTAATCGGGCGAGTTTCTACTTTCAGATGCAACAGAAATTTTGCGGATTGGTCAATCCGTTCGCGAGATATGGCAGTTTGGAGGTAAGAAACGGTTTGAGAAACTCAAAATTTTCGCAGTTCTGATGCTCGAAACGAATAACTGGAACAGCGTAGGGGAAAAGTATACATACCGTTGTAATCGGGCGAGTTTCTACTTTCAGATGCAATAGGAATTTTGCGGTTTGGTCAATCCGTTCGCGAGATATGGGAGTTTGGAGGTAAGAAACGCTTGAGAAACTCAAAATTTTCGCAGTTCTGATGCTCGAAACGAATAACTAGAACGGCCTCGGGAAAAAGTACGCATACCGTTGTGATCGGGCGAGTTTCTACTTTCAGATGCAACAGAAATTTTGCGGATTGGTCAATCCGTTCGCGAGATATGGCAGTTTGGAGGTAAGAAACGCTTGAGAAACTAAAAATTTTCGCAGTTCTGATGCTCGAAACGAATAACTAGAACGGGTTAGGGGAAAAGTACTCATACCGTTGTGATCGGGCGAGTTTCTACTTTCAGGTGCAATAGAAATTTTGCGGATTGGTCAATCCGTTTGCGAGATATGGCAGTTTGGAGGTAAGAAACGCTTGAGAAACTCAAAATTTTCGTAGTTCTGATGCTCGAAACGAATAACTAGAACGGCCTAGGGGAAAAGTACACATACGGTTGTAATCGGGCGAGTTTCTACTTTCAGATGCAACAGAAATATTGCGGATTGGTCAATCCGTTCGCGAGATATGGCAGTTTGGAGGTAAGAAACGCTTGAGAAACTCAAAATTTTCGCAGTTCTGATGCTCGACAGGCATAACTAGAACGGCCTAGAGGAAAAGTACTCATACTGTTGAAATCGGGCGAGTTTTTACTTTCAGATGCAACAGAAATTTTGCGGATTGGTCAATCCGTTCGCGAGATATGGCAGTTTGGAGGTACGAAACGCTTGAGAAACTCAAAATTTTCGCAGTTCTGGTGCTCGACAAGCATAACTAGAACGGACTAGGGGAAAAGTACGCATACCGTTGTAATAGGGCGAGCTTCTACTTTCAGATGCAACAGAAATTTTGCGGGTTGGTCAATCCGTTCGCGAAATATGGCAGTTTGGAGGTAAGAAACGGTTGAGAAACTCATAATTTTCACAGTTCTGATGCTCGAAACGAATAACTAGAACGGCCTAGGGGAAAAGTACACATACCGTTGTAATCGGGCGAGTTTCTACTTTCAGATGCAACAGAAATTTTGCGGATTGGTCAATCCTTTCGTGAGATATGGCAGTTTGGAGGTAAGAAACGCTTGAGAAACACAAAATTTTCGCTGTTCTGATGCTCGAAACGAATAACTAGAACGGCCTAGGGGAAAAGTTCGCATACCGTTGTAGTCGGGCGAGTTTCTGCTTTCAGGTGCAACAGAACTTTTGCGGATTGGTCAATCCGTTCGCGAGATATGGGAGTTTGGAGGTAAGAAGCACTTGAGAAACTCAAAATTTTCGCAGTTCTGATGCTCTAAACGAATAACTGGAACAGTCTAGGGGAAAAGTACACATAGCGTTGTAATCGGGCGAGTTTCTACTTTCAGATGCAACAGAAATTTTGCGGATTGTTCAATCCGTTCGCGAGATATGGCAGTTTGGAGGTAAGAAACGCTTGAGAAACTAAAAATTTTCGCAGTTCTGATGCTCGAAACGAATAACTAGAACGGGCTAGGGGAAAAGTACTCATACCGTTGTGATCGGGCGAGTTTCTACTTTCAGGTGCAATAGAAATTTTGCGGATTGGTCAATCCGTTCGCGAGATATGGCAGTTTGGAGGTAAGAAACGCTTGAGAAACTCAAAATTTTCGTAGTTCTGATGCTCGAAACGAATAACTAGAACGGCCTAGGGGAAAAGTACACATACCGTTGTAATCGGGCGAGTTTCTACTTTAAGATGCAACAGAAATTTTGCGGATTGGTCAATCCTTTCGCGAGATATTGCAGTTTGGAGGTAAGAAACGCTTGAGCAACTCAAAATTTTCGCAGTTCTGATGCTCGAAACGAATAACCAGAACGGCCTAGGGAAAAAGTACGCATACCGTTGTAATCGGGCGAGTTTCTACTTTCAGATGCAACAGAAATTTTGCGGATCGGTCAATCCGTTCGCGAGATATGGCAGTTTGGAGGTAAGAAACGGTTGAGAAAATCAAAATTTTCGCAGTTCTGATGCTCGAAGCGAATAACTGGAGCGGCCTAGGGGAAAAGTACGCATACCGTTGTAATCGGGCGGGTTTCTACTTTCAGATGCAACAGAAATTTTGCGGATCGGTCAATCCGTTCGCGAGATATGGCAGTTTGGAGGTAAAAAACGGTCGAGAAACTCAAAATGTTCACAGTTCTGATGCTCGACAAGCATAACTAGGACGGACAAGGGGAAAAGTACGCATACGGTTGTAATCGGGCGAGTTTCTACTTTCAGATGCAACAGAAATATTGCGGATTGGTCAATCCGTTCGCGAGATATGGCAGTTTGGAGGTAAGAAACGCTTGAGAAACTCAAAATTTTCGCAGTTCTGATGCTCGACAGGCATAACTAGAACGGCCTAGGGGAATAGTACTCATACTGTTGAAATCGGGCGAGTTTCTCCTTTCAGATGCAACAGAAATTTTGCGGATTGGTCAATCCGTTCGCGAGATATGGCAGTTTGGAGGTACGAAACGCTTGAGAAACTCAAAATTTTCGCAGTTCTGGTGCTCGACAAGCATAACTAGAACGGACTAGGGGAAAAGTACGCATACCGTTGTAATAGGGCGAGCTTCTACTTTCAGATGCAACAGAAATTTTGCGGATTGGTCAATCCGTTCGCGAGATATGGCAGTTTGGAGGTAAGAAACGCTTGAGAAACTCAAAATTTTCGCTGTTCTGATGCTCGAAACAAATAACTAGAACGGCCTAGGGGAAAAGTACACATACCGTTGTAATCGGGCGAGTTTCTACTTTCAGATGCAACAGAAATTTTGCGGATTGGTCAATCCTTTCGTGAGATATGGCAGTTTGGAGGTAAGAAACGCTTGGGAAACTCAAAATTTTCGCAGTTCTGATGCTCTAAACGAATAACTGGAACGGTCTAGGGGAAAAGTACACATACCGTTGTAATCGGGCGAGTTTCTACTTTCAGATGCAACAGAAATTTTGCGGATTGTTCAATCCGTTCGCGAGATATGGCAGTTTGGAGGTAAGAAACGCTTGAGAAACTAAAAATTTTCGCAGTTCTGATGCTCGAAACGAATAACTAGAACGGGTTAGGGGAAAAGTACTCATACCGTTGTGATCGGGCGAGTTTCTACTTTCAGGTGCAATAGAAATTTTGCGGATTGGTCAATCCGTTTGCGAGATATGGCAGTTTGGAGGTAAGAAACGCTTGAGAAACTCAAAATTTTCGTAGTTCTGATGCTCGAAACGAATAACTAGAACGGCCTAGGGGAAAAGTACACATACGGCTGTAATCGGGCGAGTTTCTACTTTCAGATGCAACAGAAATATTGCGGATTGGTCAATCCGTTCGCGAGATATGGCAGTTTGGAGGTAAGAAACGCTTGAGAAACTCAAAATTTTCGCAGTTCTGATGCTCGACAGGCATAACTAGAACGGCCTAGAGGAAAAGTACTCATACTGTTGAAATCGGGCGAGTTTTTACTTTCAGATGCAACAGAAATTTTGCGGATTGGTCAATCCGTTCGCGAGATATGGCAGTTTGGAGGTACGAAACGCTTGAGAAACTCAAAATTTTCGCAGTTCTGGTGCTCGACAAGCATAACTAGAACGGACTAGGGGAAAAGTACGCATACCGTTGTAATAGGGCGAGCTTCTACTTTCAGATGCAACAGAAATTTTGCGGGTTGGTCAATCCGTTCGCGAAATATGGCAGTTTGGAGGTAAGAAACGGTTGAGAAACTCATAATTTTCACAGTTCTGATGCTCGAAACGAATAACTAGAACGGCCTAGGGGAAAAGTACTCATACCGTTGTGATCGGGCGAGTTTCTACTTTCAGATGCAACAGAAATTTTGCGGATTGGTCAATCCGTTCGCGAGATATGGCAGTTTGGAGGTAAGAAACGCTTGAGAAACTCAAAATTTTCGCTGTTCTGATGCTCGAAACGAATAACTAGAACGGCCTAGGGGAAAAGTACACATACCGTTGTAATCGGGCGAGTTTCTACTTTCAGATGCAACAGAAATTTTGCGGATTGGTCAATCCTTTCGTGAGATATGGCAGTTTGGAGGTAAGAAACGCTTGAGAAACACAAAATTTTCGCTGTTCTGATGCTCGAAACGAATAACTAGAACGGCCTAGGGGAAAAGTACGCATACCGTTGTAGTCGGGCGAGTTTCTGCTTTCAGGTGCAACAGAACTTTTGCGGATTGGTCAATCCGTTCGCGAGATATGGGAGTTTGGAGGTAAGAAGCACTTGAGAAACTCAAAATTTTCGCAGTTCTGATGCTCTAAACGAATAACTGGAACAGTCTAGGGGAAAAGTACACATAGCGTTGTAATCGGGCGAGTTTCTACTTTCAGATGCAACAGAAATTTTGCGGATTGTTCAATCCGTTCGCGAGATATGGCAGTTTGGAGGTAAGAAACGCTTGAGAAACTAAAAATTTTCGCAGTTCTGATGCTCGAAACGAATAACTAGAACGGGCTAGGGGAAAAGTACTCATACCGTTGTGATCGGGCGAGTTTCTACTTTCAGGTGCAATAGAAATTTTGCGGATTGGTCAATCCGTTCGCGAGATATGGCAGTTTGGAGGTAAGAAACGCTTGAGAAACTCAAAATTTTCGTAGTTCTGATGCTCGAAACGAATAACTAGAACGGCCTAGGGGAAAAGTACACATATCGTTGTAATCGGGCGAGTTTCTACTTTCAGATGCAACAGAAATTTTGCGGATTGGTCAATCCTTTCGCGAGATATTGCAGTTTGGAGGTAAGAAACGCTTGAGCAACTCAAAATTTTCGCAGTTCTGATGCTCGAAACGAATAACCAGAACGGCCTAGGGGAAAAGTACGCATACCGTTGTAATCGGGCGAGTTTCTACTTTCAGATGCAACAGAAATTTTGCGGACTGGTCAATCCGTTCGCGAGATGTGGCAGTTTGTATGTAAGAAACGGTTGAGAAACTCAAAATTTTCGCAGTTCTGATGCTCGAAGCGAATAACTGGAGCGGCCTAGGGGAAAAGTACGCATACCGTTGTAATCGGGCGGGTTTCTACTTTCAGATGCAACAGAAATTTTGCGGATCGGTCAATCCGTTCGCGAGATATGGCAGTTTGGAGGTAAAAAACGGTCGAGAAACTCAAAATGTTCACAGTTCTGATGCTCGACAAGCATAACTAGGACGGACAAGGGGAAAAGTACGCATACGGTTGTAATCGGGCGAGTTTCTACTTTCAGATGCAACAGAAATATTGCGGATTGGTCAATCCGTTCGCGAGATATGGCAGTTTGGAGGTAAGAAACGCTTGAGAAACTCAAAATTTTCGCAGTTCTGATGCTCGACAGGCATAACTAGAACGGCCTAGAGGAAAAGTACTCATACTGTTGAAATCGGGCGAGTTTTTACTTTCAGATGCAACAGAAATTTTGCGGATTGGTCAATCCGTTCGCGAGATATGGCAGTTTGGAGGTACGAAACGCTTGAGAAACTCAAAATTTTCGCAGTTCTGGTGCTCGACAAGCATAACTAGAACGGACTAGGGGAAAAGTACGCATACCGTTGTAATAGGGCGAGCTTCTACTTTCAGATGCAACAGAAATTTTGCGGGTTGGTCAATCCGTTCGCGAAATATGGCAGTTTGGAGGTAAGAAACGGTTGAGAAACTCATAATTTTCACAGTTCTGATGCTCGAAACGAATAACTAGAACGGCCTAGGGGAAAAGTACTCATACCGTTGTGATCGGGCGAGTTTCTACTTTCAGATGCAACAGAAATTTTGCGGATTGGTCAATCCGTTCGCGAGATATGGCAGTTTGGAGGTAAGAAACGCTTGAGAAACTCAAAATTTTCGCTGTTCTGATGCTCGAAACGAATAACTAGAACGGCCTAGGGGAAAAGTACACATACCGTTGTAATCGGGCGAGTTTCTACTTTCAGATGCAACAGAAATTTTGCGGATTGGTCAATCCTTTCGTGAGATATGGCAGTTTGGAGGTAAGAAACGCTTGAGAAACACAAAATTTTCGCTGTTCTGATGCTCGAAACGAATAACTAGAACGGCCTAGGGGAAAAGTACGCATACCGTTGTAGTCGGGCGAGTTTCTGCTTTCAGGTGCAACAGAACTTTTGCGGATTGGTCAATCCGTTCGCGAGATATGGGAGTTTGGAGGTAAGAAGCACTTGAGAAACTCAAAATTTTCGCAGTTCTGATGCTCTAAACGAATAACTGGAACAGTCTAGGGGAAAAGTACACATAGCGTTGTAATCGGGCGAGTTTCTACTTTCAGATGCAACAGAAATTTTGCGGATTGTTCAATCCGTTCGCGAGATATGGCAGTTTGGAGGTAAGAAACGCTTGAGAAACTAAAAATTTTCGCAGTTCTGATGCTCGAAACGAATAACTAGAACGGGCTAGGGGAAAAGTACTCATACCGTTGTGATCGGGCGAGTTTCTACTTTCAGGTGCAATAGAAATTTTGCGGATTGGTCAATCCGTTCGCGAGATATGGCAGTTTGGAGGTAAGAAACGCTTGAGAAACTCAAAATTTTCGTAGTTCTGATGCTCGAAACGAATAACTAGAACGGCCTAGGGGAAAAGTACACATATCGTTGTAATCGGGCGAGTTTCTACTTTCAGATGCAACAGAAATTTTGCGGATTGGTCAATCCTTTCGCGAGATATTGCAGTTTGGAGGTAAGAAACGCTTGAGCAACTCAAAATTTTCGCAGTTCTGATGCTCGAAACGAATAACCAGAACGGCCTAGGGGAAAGGTACGCATACCGTTGTAATCGGGCGAGTTTCTACTTTCAGATGCAACAGAAATTTTGCGGACTGGTCAATCCGTTCGCGAGATGTGGCAGTTTGTATGTAAGAAACGGTTGAGAAACTCAAAATTTTCGCAGTTCTGATGCTCGAAACGAATTACTGGAACGGCCTAGGGGAAGAGTACACATACCGTTGTAATCGGGCGAGATTCTACTTTCAGATGCAACAGAAATTTTGCGGATTGTTCAATCCGTTCGCGAGATATGGCAGTTTGGAGGTAAGAAACGCTTGAGAATCTCAAAATTTTCGCAGTTCTGATGCTCGACAAGCATAACTAGAACGGACTAGGGGAAAAGTACTCACACTGTTGAAATCGGGCGAGTTTCTACTTTCAGATGCAACAGAAATTTTGCGGATTGGTCAATCCGTTCGCGAGATATGGCAGTTTGGAGGTAAGAAACGCTTGAGAAACTCAAAATTTTCGCAGTTCTGATGCTCGAAACGAATAGCCAGAACGGCCTAGGGGAAAGGTACGCATACCGTCGTAATCGGGCGAGTTTCTACTTTCAGATGCAATAGAAATTTTGCGGATTGGTCAATCCGTTCGCGTGATGTGGCAGTTTGTAAGTAAGAAACGCTTGAGAAACTAAAAATTTTCGCAGTTCTGATGCTCGAAACGAATAACTAGAACGGCCTACGGGAAAAGTACGCATACCTTTGTAATCGGGCGGGTTTCTGCTTTCAGATGCAACAGAACTTTTGCGGATTGGTCAATCCGTTCGCGAGATATGGGAGTTTGGAGGTAAGAAGCACTTGAGAAACTCAAAATTTTCGCAGTTCTGATGCTCTAAACGAATAACTGGAACAGTCTAGGGGAAAAGTACACATAGCGTTGTAATCGGGCGAGTTTCTACTTTCAGATGCAACAGAAATTTTGCGGATTGTTCAATCCGTTCGCGAGATATGGCAGTTTGGAGGTAAGAAACGCTTGAGAAACTAAAAATTTTCGCAGTTCTGATGCTCGAAACGAATAACTAGAACGGGCTAGGGGAAAAGTACTCATACCGTTGTGATCGGGCGAGTTTCTACTTTCAGGTGCAATAGAAATTTTGCGGATTGGTCAATCCGTTCGCGAGATATGGCAGTTTGGAGGTACGAAACGCTTGAGAAACTCAAAATTTTCGCAGTTCTGGTGCTCGACAAGCATAACTAGAACGGACTAGGGGAAAAGTACGCATACCGTTGTAATAGGGCGAGCTTCTACTTTCAGATGCAACAGAAATTTTGCGGGTTGGTCAATCCGTTCGCGAAATATGGCAGTTTGGAGGTAAGAAACGGTTGAGAAACTCATAATTTTCACAGTTCTGATGCTCGAAACGAATAACTAGAACGGCCTAGGGGAAAAGTACTCATACCGTTGTGATCGGGCGAGTTTCTACTTTCAGATGCAACAGAAATTTTGCGGATTGGTCAATCCGTTCGCGAGATATGGCAGTTTGGAGGTAAGAAACGCTTGAGAAACTCAAAATTTTCGCTGTTCTGATGCTCGAAACGAATAACTAGAACGGCCTAGGGGAAAAGTACACATACCGTTGTAATCGGGCGAGTTTCTACTTTCAGATGCAACAGAAATTTTGCGGATTGGTCAATCCTTTCGTGAGATATGGCAGTTTGGAGGTAAGAAACGCTTGAGAAACACAAAATTTTCGCTGTTCTGATGCTCGAAACGAATAACTAGAACGGCCTAGGGGAAAAGTACGCATACCGTTGTAGTCGGGCGAGTTTCTGCTTTCAGGTGCAACAGAACTTTTGCGGATTGGTCAATCCGTTCGCGAGATATGGGAGTTTGGAGGTAAGAAGCACTTGAGAAACTCAAAATTTTCGCAGTTCTGATGCTCTAAACGAATAACTGGAACAGTCTAGGGGAAAAGTACACATAGCGTTGTAATCGGGCGAGTTTCTACTTTCAGATGCAACAGAAATTTTGCGGATTGTTCAATCCGTTCGCGAGATATGGCAGTTTGGAGGTAAGAAACGCTTGAGAAACTAAAAATTTTCGCAGTTCTGATGCTCGAAACGAATAACTAGAACGGGCTAGGGGAAAAGTACTCATACCGTTGTGATCGGGCGAGTTTCTACTTTCAGGTGCAATAGAAATTTTGCGGATTGGTCAATCCGTTCGCGAGATATGGCAGTTTGGAGGTAAGAAACGCTTGAGAAACTCAAAATTTTCGTAGTTCTGATGCTCGAAACGAATAACTAGAACGGCCTAGGGGAAAAGTACACATATCGTTGTAATCGGGCGAGTTTCTACTTTCAGATGCAACAGAAATTTTGCGGATTGGTCAATCCTTTCGCGAGATATTGCAGTTTGGAGGTAAGAAACGCTTGAGCAACTCAAAATTTTCGCAGTTCTGATGCTCGAAACGAATAACCAGAACGGCCTAGGGGAAAAGTACGCATACCGTTGTAATCGGGCGAGTTTCTACTTTCAGATGCAACAGAAATTTTGCGGACTGGTCAATCCGTTCGCGAGATGTGGCAGTTTGTATGTAAGAAACGGTTGAGAAACTCAAAATTTTCGCAGTTCTGATGCTCGAAGCGAATAACTGGAGCGGCCTAGGGGAAAAGTACGCATACCGTTGTAATCGGGCGGGTTTCTACTTTCAGATGCAACAGAAATTTTGCGGATCGGTCAATCCGTTCGCGAGATATGGCAGTTTGGAGGTAAAAAACGGTCGAGAAACTCAAAATGTTCACAGTTCTGATGCTCGACAAGCATAACTAGGACGGACAAGGGGAAAAGTACGCATACGGTTGTAATCGGGCGAGTTTCTACTTTCAGATGCAACAGAAATATTGCGGATTGGTCAATCCGTTCGCGAGATATGGCAGTTTGGAGGTAAGAAACGCTTGAGAAACTCAAAATTTTCGCAGTTCTGATGCTCGACTGGCATAACTAGAACGGCCTAGGGGAATAGTACTCATACTGTTGAAATCGGGCGAGTTTCTCCTTTCAGATGCAACAGAAATTTTGCGGATTGGTCAATCCGTTCGCGAGATATGGCAGTTTGGAGGTACGAAACGCTTGAGAAACTCAAAATTTTCGCAGTTCTGGTGCTCGACAAGCATAACTAGAACGGACTAGGGGAAAAGTACGCACACCGTTGTAATAGGGCGAGCTTCTACTTTCAGATGCAACAGAAATTTTGCGGATTGGTCAATCCGTTCGCGAGATATGGCAGTTTGGAGGTAAGAAACGCTTGAGAAACTCAAAATTTTCGCTGTTCTGATGCTCGAAACAAATAACTAGAACGGCCTAGGGGAAAAGTACACATACCGTTGTAATCGGGCGAGTTTCTACTTTCAGATGCAACAGAAATTTTGCGGATTGGTCAATCCTTTCGTGAGATATGGCAGTTTGGAGGTAAGAAACGCTTGGGAAACTCAAAATTTTCGCAGTTCTGATGCTCTAAACGAATAACTGGAACGGTCTAGGGGAAAAGTACACATACCGTTGTAATCGGGCGAGTTTCTACTTTCAGATGCAACAGAAATTTTGCGGATTGTTCAATCCGTTCGCGAGATATGGCAGTTTGGAGGTAAGAAACGCTTGAGAAACTAAAAATTTTCGCAGTTCTGATGCTCGAAACGAATAACTAGAACGGGTTAGGGGAAAAGTACTCATACCGTTGTGATCAGGCGAGTTTCTACTTTCAGGTGCAATAGAAATTTTGCGGATTGGTCAATCCGTTTGCGAGATATGGCAGTTTGGAGGTAAGAAACGCTTGAGAAACTCAAAATTTTCGTAGTTCTGATGCTCGAAACGAATAACTAGAACGGCCTAGGGGAAAAGTACACATACGGCTGTAATCGGGCGAGTTTCTACTTTCAGATGCAACAGAAATATTGCGGATTGGTCAATCCGTTCGCGAGATATGGCAGTTTGGAGGTAAGAAACGCTTGAGAAACTCAAAATTTTCGCAGTTCTGATGCTCGACAGGCATAACTAGAACGGCCTAGAGGAAAAGTACTCATACTGTTGAAATCGGGCGAGTTTTTACTTTCAGATGCAACAGAAATTTTGCGGATTGGTCAATCCGTTCGCGAGATATGGCAGTTTGGAGGTACGAAACGCTTGAGAAACTCAAAATTTTCGCAGTTCTGGTGCTCGACAAGCATAACTAGAACGGACTAGGGGAAAAGTACGCATACCGTTGTAATAGGGCGAGCTTCTACTTTCAGATGCAACAGAAATTTTGCGGGTTGGTCAATCCGTTCGCGAAATATGGCAGTTTGGAGGTAAGAAACGGTTGAGAAACTCATAATTTTCACAGTTCTGATGCTCGAAACGAATAACTAGAACGGCCTAGGGGAAAAGTACTCATACCGTTGTGATCGGGCGAGTTTCTACTTTCAGATGCAACAGAAATTTTGCGGATTGGTCAATCCGTTCGCGAGATATGGCAGTTTGGAGGTAAGAAACGCTTGAGAAACTCAAAATTTTCGCTGTTCTGATGCTCGAAACGAATAACTAGAACGGCCTAGGGGAAAAGTACACATACCGTTGTAATCGGGCGAGTTTCTACTTTCAGATGCAACAGAAATTTTGCGGATTGGTCAATCCTTTCGTGAGATATGGCAGTTTGGAGGTAAGAAACGCTTGAGAAACACAAAATTTTCGCTGTTCTGATGCTCGAAACGAATAACTAGAACGGCCTAGGGGAAAAGTACGCATACCGTTGTAGTCGGGCGAGTTTCTGCTTTCAGGTGCAACAGAACTTTTGCGGATTGGTCAATCCGTTCGCGAGATATGGGAGTTTGGAGGTAAGAAGCACTTGAGAAACTCAAAATTTTCGCAGTTCTGATGCTCTAAACGAATAACTGGAACAGTCTAGGGGAAAAGTACACATAGCGTTGTAATCGGGCGAGTTTCTACTTTCAGATGCAACAGAAATTTTGCGGATTGTTCAATCCGTTCGCGAGATATGGCAGTTTGGAGGTAAGAAACGCTTGAGAAACTAAAAATTTTCGCAGTTCTGATGCTCGAAACGAATAACTAGAACGGGCTAGGGGAAAAGTACTCATACCGTTGTGATCGGGCGAGTTTCTACTTTCAGGTGCAATAGAAATTTTGCGGATTGGTCAATCCGTTCGCGAGATATGGCAGTTTGGAGGTAAGAAACGCTTGAGAAACTCAAAATTTTCGTAGTTCTGATGCTCGAAACGAATAACTAGAACGGCCTAGGGGAAAAGTACACATATCGTTGTAATCGGGCGAGTTTCTACTTTCAGATGCAACAGAAATTTTGCGGATTGGTCAATCCTTTCGCGAGATATTGCAGTTTGGAGGTAAGAAACGCTTGAGCAACTCAAAATTTTCGCAGTTCTGATGCTCGAAACGAATAACCAGAACGGCCTAGGGGAAAAGTACGCATACCGTTGTAATCGGGCGAGTTTCTACTTTCAGATGCAACAGAAATTTTGCGGACTGGTCAATCCGTTCGCGAGATGTGGCAGTTTGTATGTAAGAAACGGTTGAGAAACTCAAAATTTTCGCAGTTCTGATGCTCGAAACGAATTACTGGAACGGCCTAGGGGAAGAGTACACATACCGTTGTAATCGGGCGAGATTCTACTTTCAGATGCAACAGAAATTTTGCGGATTGGTCAATCCGTTCGCGAGATATGGCAGTTTGGAGGTAAGAAACGCTTGAGAATCTCAAAATTTTCGCAGTTCTGATGCTCGACAAGCATAACTAGAACGGACTAGGGGAAAAGTACTCACACTGTTGAAATCGGGCGAGTTTCTACTTTCAGATGCAACAGAAATTTTGCGGATTGGTCAATCCGTTCGCGAGATATGGCAGTTTGGAGGTAAGAAACGCTTGAGAAACTCAAAATTTTCGCAGTTCTGATGCTCGAAACGAATAGCCAGAACGGCCTAGGGGAAAGGTACGCATACCGTCGTAATCGGGCGAGTTTCTACTTTCAGATGCAATAGAAATTTTGCGGATTGGTCAATCCGTTCGCGTGATGTGGCAGTTTGTAAGTAAGAAACGCTTGAGAAACTAAAAATTTTCGCAGTTCTGATGCTCGAAACGAATAACTAGAACGGCCTACGGGAAAAGTACGCATACCTTTGTAATCGGGCGGGTTTCTGCTTTCAGATGCAACAGAAATTTTGCGGATTGGTCAATCCGTTCGCGAGATATGGGAGTTTGGAGGTAAGAAACACTTGAGAAACACAAAATTTTCGCAGTTCTGGTGCTCGACAAGCATAACTAGAACGGACTAGGGGAAAAGTACGCATACCGTTGTAATAGGGCGAGCTTCTACTTTCAGATGCAACAGAAATTTTGCGGGTTGGTCAATCCGTTCGCGAAATATGGCAGTTTGGAGGTAAGAAACGGTTGAGAAACTCAAAATGTTCACAGTTCTGATGCTCGAAACGAATAACTAGAACGGCCTAGGGGAAAAGTACTCATACCGTTGTGATCGGGCGAGTTTCTACTTTCAGATGCAACAGAAATTTTGCGGATTGGTCAATCCGTTCGCGAGATATGGCAGTTTGGAGGTAAGAAACGCTTGAGAAACTCAAAATTTTCGCAGTTCTGATGCTCGAAACGAATAACTAGAACGGCCTAGGGGAAAACTGCCCATACCGTTGTAATCGGGCGAGTTTCTACTTTCAGATGCAACAGAAATTTTGCGGATTGGTCAATCCGTTCGCGAGATATGGCAGTTTTGAGGTAAGAAACGCTTGAAAAACTCAAAATTTTCGCAGTTCTGATGCTCGAAACGAATAACTAGAACGGCCTAGGGGAAAACTGCCCATACCGTTGTAATCGGGCGAGTTTCTACTTTCAGATGCAACAGAAATTTTGCGGATTGGTCAATCCGTTCGCGAGATATGGCAGTTTTGAGGTAAGAAACGCTTGAAAAACTCAAAATTTTCGCAGTTCTGATGCTCGAAACGAATAACTAGAACGGCCTAGGGGAAAAGTACACATACCGTTGTAATCGGGCGAGTTTCTACTTTCAGATGCAACAGAAATTTTGCGGATTGGTCCATCCGTTCGCGAGATATGGGAGTTTGGAGGTAAGAAGCACTTGAGAAACTCAAAATTTTCGCAGTTCTGATGCTCTAAGCGAATAACTGGAACGGTCTAGGGGAAAAGTACACATACCGTTGTAATCGGGCGAGTTTCTACTTTCAGATGCAACAGAAATTTTGCGGATTGTTCAATCCGTTCGCGAGATATGGCAGTTTGGAGGTAAGAAACGCTTGAGAAACTAAAAATTTTCGCAGTTCTGATGCTCGAAACGAATAACTAGAACGGGCTAGGGGAAAAGTACTCATACCGTTGTGATCGGGCGAGTTTCTACTTTCAGGTGCAACAGAAATTTTGCGGATTGGTCAATCCGTTCGCGAGATATGGCAGTTTGGAGGTAAGAAACGCTTGAGAAACTCAAAATTTTCGTAGTTCTGATGCTCGAAACGAATAACTAGAACGGCCTAGGGGAAAAGTACACATACCGTTGTAATCGGGCGAGTTTCTGCTTTCAGATGCAACAGAAATTTTGCGGATTGGTCAATCCTTTCGCGAGATATTGCAGTTTGGAGGTAAGAAACGCTTGAGCAACTCAAAATTTTCGCAGTTCTGATGCTCGAAACGAATAACCAGAACGGCCTAGGCGAAAAGTACGCATACCGTTGTAATCGGGCGAGTTTCTACCTTCAGATGCAACAGAAATTTTGCGGATTGGTCAATCCGTTCGCGAGATATGGCAGTTTGGAGGTAAGAAACGCTTGAGAAACTCAAAATTTTCGTAGTTCTGATGCTCGAAACGAATAACTAGAACGGCCTAGGGGAAAAGTACACATACCGTTGTAATCGGGCGAGTTTCTGCTTTCAGATGCAACAGAAATTTTGCGGATCGGTCAATCCGTTCGCGAGATATGGCAGTTTGGAGGTAAGAAACGGTTGAGAAACTCAAAATTTTCGCAGTTCTGATGCTCGAAGCGAATAACTGGAGCGGCCTAGGGGAAAAGTACGCATACCGTTGTAATCGGGCGGGTTTCTACTTTCAGATGCAACAGAAATTTTGCGGATCGGTCAATCCGTTCGCGAGATATGGAAGTTTGGAGGTAAAAAACGGTCGAGAAACTCAAAATGTTCACAGTTCTGATGTTCGACAAGCATAACTAGGACGGACAAGGGGAAAAGTACGCATACGGTTGTAATCGGGCGAGTTTCTACTTTCAGATGCAACAGAAATATTGCGGATTGGTCAATCCGTTCGCGAGATATGGCAGTTTGGAGGTAAGAAACGCTTGAGAAACTCAAAATTTTCGCAGTTCTGATGCTCGACAGGCATAACTAGAACGGCCTAGGGGAATAGTACTCATACTGTTGAAATCGGGCGAGTTTCTCCTTTCAGATGCAACAGAAATTTTGCGGATTGGTCAATCCGTTCGCGAGATATGGCAGTTTGGAGGTACGAAACGCTTGAGAAACTCAAAATTTTCGCAGTTCTGGTGCTCGACAAGCATAACTAGAACGGACTAGGGGAAAAGTACGCATACCGTTGTAATAGGGCGAGCTTCTACTTTCAGATGCAACAGAAATTTTGCGGATTGGTCAATCCGTTCGCGAGATATGGCAGTTTGGAGGTAAGAAACGCTTGAGAAACTCAAAATTTTCGCTGTTCTGATGCTCGAAACGAATAACTAGAACGGCCTAGGGGAAAAGTACGCATACCGTTTTAGTCGGGCGAGTTTGTGCTTTCAGGTGCAACAGAACTTTTGCGGATTGGTCAATCCGTTCGCGAGATATGGGAGTTTGGAGGTAAGAAGCACTTGAGAAACTCAAAATTTTCGCAGTTCTGATGCTCTAAACGAATAACTGGAACGGTCTAGGGGAAAAGTACACATACCGTTGTAATCGGGCGAGTTTCTACTTTCAGATGCAACAGAAATTTTGCGGATTGTTCAATCCGTTCGCGAGATATGGCAGTTTTGATGTAAGAAACGCTTGAAAAACTCAAAATTTTCGCAGTTCTGATGCTCGAAACGAATAACTAGAACGGCCTAGGGGAAAACTACTCATACCGTTGTAATCCTGCGAGTTTCTACTTTCAGATGCAACAGAAATTTTGCGGATTGGTCAATCCGTTCGCGAGATATGGCAGTTTGGAGGTAAGAAACGCTTGAGAAACTCAAAATTTTCGCTGTTCTGATGCTCGAAACGAATAACTAGAACGGCCTAGGGGAAAAGTACACATACCGTTGTAATCGGGCGAGTTTCTACTTTCAGATGCAACAGAAATTTTGCGGATTGGTCAATCCGTTCGCGAGATATGGGAGTTTGGAGGTAAGAAGCACTTGAGAAACTCAAAATTTTCGCAGTTCTGATGCTCTAAACGAATAACTGGAACGGTCTAGGGGAAAAGTACACATACCGTTGTAATCGGGCGAGTTTCTACTTTCAGATGCAACAGAAATTTTGCGGATTGTTCAATCCGTTCGCGAGATATGGCAGTTTGGAGGTAAGAAACGCTTGAGAAACTAAAAATTTTCGCAGTTCTGATGCTCGAAACGAATAACTAGAACGGGCTAGGGGAAAAGTACTCATACCGTTGTGATCGGGCGAGTTTCTACTTTCAGGTGCAACAGAAATTTTGCGGATTGGTCAATCCGTTCGCGAGATATGGCAGTTTGGAGGTAAGAAACGCTTGAGAAACTCAAAATTTTCGTAGTTCTGATGCTCGAAACGAATAACTAAAACGGCCTAGGGGAAAAGTACACATACCGTTGTAATCGGGCGAGTTTCTGCTTTCAGATGCAACAGAAATTTTGCGGATTGGTCAATCCTTTCGCGAGATATTGCAGTTTGGAGGTAAGAAACGCTTGAGCAACTCAAAATTTTCGCAGTTCTGATGCTCGAAACGAATAACCAGAACGGCCTAGGCGAAAAGTACGCATACCGTTGTAATCGGGCGAGTTTCTACTTTCAGATGCAACAGAAATTTTGCGGATTGGTCAATCCGTTCGCGAGATATGGCAGTTTGGAGGTAAGAAACGCTTGAGAAACTCAAAATTTTCGTAGTTCTGATGCTCGAAACGAATAACTAGAACGGCCTAGGGGAAAAGTACACATACCGTTGTAATCGGGCGAGTTTCTGCTTTCAGATGCAACAGAAATTTTGCGGATCGGTCAATCCGTTCGCGAGATATGGCAGTTTGGAGGTAAGAAACGGTTGAGAAACTCAAAATTTTCGCAGTTCTGATGCTCGAAGCGAATAACTGGAGCGGCCTAGGGGAAAAGTACGCATACCGTTGTAATCGGGCGGGTTTCTACTTTCAGATGCAACAGAAATTTTGCGGATCGGTCAATCCGTTCGCGAGATATGGAAGTTTGGAGGTAAAAAACGGTCGAGAAACTCAAAATGTTCACAGTTCTGATGTTCGACAAGCATAACTAGGACGGACAAGGGGAAAAGTACGCATACGGTTGTAATCGGGCGAGTTTCTACTTTCAGATGCAACAGAAATATTGCGGATTGGTCAATCCGTTCGCGAGATATGGCAGTTTGGAGGTAAGAAACGCTTGAGAAACTCAAAATTTTCGCAGTTCTGATGCTCGACAGGCATAACTAGAACGGCCTAGGGGAATAGTACTCATACTGTTGAAATCGGGCGAGTTTCTCCTTTCAGATGCAACAGAAATTTTGCGGATTGGTCAATCCGTTCGCGAGATATGGCAGTTTGGAGGTACGAAACGCTTGAGAAACTCAAAATTTTCGCAGTTCTGGTGCTCGACAAGCATAACTAGAACGGACTAGGGGAAAAGTACGCATACCGTTGTAATAGGGCGAGCTTCTACTTTCAGATGCAACAGAAATTTTGCGGATTGGTCAATCCGTTCGCGAGATATGGCAGTTTGGAGGTAAGAAACGCTTGAGAAACTCAAAATTTTCGCTGTTCTGATGCTCGAAACGAATAACTAGAACGGCCTAGGGGAAAAGTACACATACCGTTGTAATCGGGCGAGTTTCTACTTTCAGATGCAACAGAAATTTTGCGGATTGGTCATTCCTTTCGTGAGATATGGCAGTTTGGAGGTAAGAAACGCTTGGGAAACTCAAAATTTTCGCTGTTCTGATGCTCGAAACGAATAACTAGAACGGCCTAGGGGAAAAGTACGCATACCGTTTTAGTCGGGCGAGTTTGTGCTTTCAGGTGCAACAGAACTTTTGCGGATTGGTCAATCCGTTCGCGAGATATGGGAGTTTGGAGGTAAGAAGCACTTGAGAAACTCAAAATTTTCGCAGTTCTGATGCTCTAAACGAATAACTGGAACGGTCTAGGGGAAAAGTACACATACCGTTGTAATCGGGCGAGTTTCTACTTTCAGATGCAACAGAAATTTTGCGGATTGTTCAATCCGTTCGCGAGATATGGCAGTTTGGAGGTAAGAAACGCTTGAGAAACTAAAAATTTTCGCAGTTCTGATGCTCGAAACGAATAACTAGAACGGGTTAGGGGAAAAGTACTCATACCGTTGTGATCGGGCGAGTTTCTACTTTCAGGTGCAATAGAAATTTTGCGGATTGGTCAATCCGTTTGCGAGATATGGCAGTTTGGAGGTAAGAAACGCTTGAGAAACTCAAAATTTTCGTAGTTCTGATGCTCGAAACGAATAACTAGAACGGCCTAGGGGAAAAGTACACATACGGTTGTAATCGGGCGAGTTTCTACTTTCAGATGCAACAGAAATATTGCGGATTGGTCAATCCGTTCGCGAGATATGGCAGTTTGGAGGTAAGAAACGCTTGAGAAACTCAAAATTTTCGCAGTTCTGATGCTCGACAGGCATAACTAGAACGGCCTAGAGGAAAAGTACTCATACTGTTGAAATCGGGCGAGTTTTTACTTTCAGATGCAATAGAAATTTTGCGGATTGGTCAATCCGTTCGCGAGATATGGCAGTTTGGAGGTACGAAACGCTTGAGAAACTCAAAATTTTCGCAGTTCTGGTGCTCGACAAGCATAACTAGAACGGACTAGGGGAAAAGTACGCATACCGTTGTAATAGGGCGAGCTTCTACTTTCAGATGCAACAGAAATTTTGCGGGTTGGTCAATCCGTTCGCGAAATATGGCAGTTTGGAGGTAAGAAACGGTTGAGAAACTCATAATTTTCACAGTTCTGATGCTCGAAACGAATAACTAGAACGGCCTAGGGGAAAAGTACTCATACCGTTGTGATCGGGCGAGTTTCTACTTTCAGATGCAACAGAAATTTTGCGGATTGGTCAATCCGTTCGCGAGATATGGCAGTTTGGAGGTAAGAAACGCTTGAGAAACTCAAAATTTTCGCTGTTCTGATGCTCGAAACGAATAACTAGAACGGCCTAGGGGAAAAGTACACATACCGTTGTAATCGGGCGAGTTTCTACTTTCAGATGCAACAGAAATTTTGCGGATTGGTCATTCCTTTCGTGAGATATGGCAGTTTGGAGGTAAGAAACGCTTGAGAAACACAAAATTTTCGCTGTTCTGATGCTCGAAACGAATAACTAGAACGGCCTAGGGGAAAAGTACGCATACCGTTTTAGTCGGGCGAGTTTGTGCTTTCAGGTGCAACAGAACTTTTGCGGATTGGTCAATCCGTTCGCGAGATATGGGAGTTTGGAGGTAAGAAGCACTTGAGAAACTCAAAATTTTCGCAGTTCTGATGCTCTAAACGAATAACTGGAACGGTCTAGGGGAAAAGTACACATACCGTTGTAATCGGGCGAGTTTCTACTTTCAGATGCAACAGAAATTTTGCGGATTGTTCAATCCGTTCGCGAGATATGGCAGTTTGGAGGTAAGAAACGCTTGAGAAACTAAAAATTTTCGCAGTTCTGATGCTCGAAACGAATAACTAGAACGGGTTAGGGGAAAAGTACTCATACCGTTGTGATCGGGCGAGTTTCTACTTTCAGGTGCAATAGAAATTTTGCGGATTGGTCAATCCGTTTGCGAGATATGGCAGTTTGGAGGTAAGAAACGCTTGAGAAACTCAAAATTTTCGTAGTTCTGATGCTCGAAACGAATAACTAGAACGGCCTAGGGGAAAAGTACACATACGGTTGTAATCGGGCGAGTTTCTACTTTCAGATGCAACAGAAATATTGCGGATTGGTCAATCCGTTCGCGAGATATGGCAGTTTGGAGGTAAGAAACGCTTGAGAAACTCAAAATTTTCGCAGTTCTGATGCTCGACAGGCATAACTAGAACGGCCTAGAGGAAAAGTACTCATACTGTTGAAATCGGGCGAGTTTTTACTTTCAGATGCAATAGGAATTTTGCGGATTGGTCAATCCGTTCGCGAGATATGGCAGTTTGGAGGTACGAAACGCTTGAGAAACTCAAAATTTTCGCAGTTCTGGTGCTCGACAAGCATAACTAGAACGGACTAGGGGAAAAGTACGCATACCGTTGTAATAGGGCGAGCTTCTACTTTCAGATGCAACAGAAATTTTGCGGGTTGGTCAATCCGTTCGCGAAATATGGCAGTTTGGAGGTAAGAAACGGTTGAGAAACTCATAATTTTCACAGTTCTGATGCTCGAAACGAATAACTAGAACGGCCTAGGGGAAAAGTACTCATACCGTTGTGATCGGGCGAGTTTCTACTTTCAGATACAACAGAAATTTTGCGGATTGGTCAATCCGTTCGCGAGATATGGCAGTTTGGAGGTAAGAAACGCTTGAGAAACTCAAAATTTTCGCTGTTCTGATGCTCGAAACGAATAACTAGAACGGCCTAGGGGAAAAGTACACATACCGTTGTAATCGGGCGAGTTTCTACTTTCAGATGCAACAGAAATTTTGCGGATTGGTCAATCCTTTCGTGAGATATGGCAGTTTGGAGGTAAGAAACGCTTGAGAAACACAAAATTTTCGCTGTTCTGATGCTCGAAACGAATAACTAGAACGGCCTAGGGGAAAAGTACGCATACCGTTGTAGTCGGGCGAGTTTCTGCTTTCAGGTGCAACAGAACTTTTGCGGATTGGTCAATCCGTTCGCGAGATATGGGAGTTTGGAGGTAAGAAGCACTTGAGAAACTCAAAATTTTCGCAGTTCTGATGCTCTAAACGAATAACTGGAACAGTCTAGGGGAAAAGTACACATAGCGTTGTAATCGGGCGAGTTTCTACTTTCAGATGCAACAGAAATTTTGCGGATTGTTCAATCCGTTCGCGAGATATGGCAGTTTGGAGGTATGAAACGCTTGAGAAACTAAAAATTCACGCAGTTCTGATGCTCGAAACGAATAACTAGAACGGGCTAGGGGAAAAGTACTCATACCGTTGTGATCGGGCGAGTTTCTACTTTCAGGTGCAATAGAAATTTTGCGGATTGGTCAATCCGTTCGCGAGATATGGCAGTTTGGAGGTAAGAAACGCTTGAGAAACTCAAAATTGTCGTAGTTCTGATGCTCGAAACGAATAACTAGAACGGCCTAGGGGAAAAGTACACATACCGTTGTAATCGGGCGAGTTTCTACTTTCAGATGCAACAGAGATTTTGCGGATTGGTCAATCCGTTCGCGAGATATGGCAGTTTGGAGGTAAGAAACGCTTGAGAAACTCAAAATTTTCGCAGTTCTGATGCTCGACAGGCATAACTAGAACGGCCTAGTGGAAAAGTACTCATACTGTTGAAATCGGGCGAGTTTTTACTTTCAGATGCAACAGAAATTTTGCGGATTGGTCAATCCGTTCGCGAGATATGGCAGTTTGGAGGTACGAAACGCTTGAGAAACTCAAAATTTTCGCAGTTCTGGTGCTCGACAAGCATAACTAGAACGGACTAGGGGAAAAGTACGCATACCGTTGTAATAGGGCGAGCTTCTACTTTCAGATGCAACAGAAATTTTGCGGGTTGGTCAATCCGTTCGCGAAATATGGCAGTTTGGAGGTAAGAAACGGTTGAGAAACTCATAATTTTCACAGTTCTGATGCTCGAAACGAATAACTAGAACGGCCTAGGGGAAAAGTACTCATACCGTTGTGATCGGGCGAGTTTCTACTTTCAGATGCAACAGAAATTTTGCGGATTGGTCAATCCGTTCGCGAGATATGGCAGTTTGGAGGTAAGAAACGCTTGAGAAACTCAAAATTTTCGCTGTTCTGATGCTCGAAACGAATAACTAGAACGGCCTAGGGGAAAAGTACACATACCGTTGTAATCGGGCGAGTTTCTACTTTCAGATGCAACAGAAATTTTGCGGATTGGTCAATCCTTTCGTGAGATATGGCAGTTTGGAGGTAAGAAACGCTTGAGAAACACAAAATTTTCGCTGTTCTGATGCTCGAAACGAATAACTAGAACGGCCTAGGGGAAAAGTACGCATACCGTTGTAGTCGGGCGAGTTTCTGCTTTCAGGTGCAACAGAACTTTTGCGGATTGGTCAATCCGTTCGCGAGATATGGGAGTTTGGAGGTAAGAAGCACTTGAGAAACTCAAAATTTTCGCAGTTCTGATGCTCTAAACGAATAACTGGAACAGTCTAGGGGAAAAGTACACATAGCGTTGTAATCGGGCGAGTTTCTACTTTCAGATGCAACAGAAATTTTGCGGATTGTTCAATCCGTTCGCGAGATATGGCAGTTTGGAGGTAAGAAACGCTTGAGAAACTAAAAATTTTCGCAGTTCTGATGCTCGAAACGAATAACTAGAACGGGCTAGGGGAAAAGTACTCATACCGTTGTGATCGGGCGAGTTTCTACTTTCAGGTGCAATAGAAATTTTGCGGATTGGTCAATCCGTTCGCGAGATATGGCAGTTTGGAGGTAAGAAACGCTTGAGAAACTCAAAATTGTCGTAGTTCTGATGCTCGAAACGAATAACTAGAACGGCCTAGGGGAAAAGTACACATACCGTTGTAATCGGGCGAGTTTCTACTTTCAGATGCAACAGAAATTTTGCGGATTGGTCAATCCTTTCGCGAGATATTGCAGTTTGGAGGTAAGAAACGCTTGAGCAACTCAAAATTTTCGCAGTTCTGATGCTCGAAACGAATAACCAGAACGGCCTAGGGAAAAAGTACGCATACCGTTGTAATCGGGCGAGTTTCTACTTTCAGATGCAACAGAAATTTTGCGGATCGGTCAATCCGTTCGCGAGATATGGCAGTTTGGAGGTAAGAAACGGTTGAGAAACTCAAAATTTTCGCAGTTCTGATGCTCGAAGCGAATAACTGGAGCGGCCTAGGGGAAAAGTACGCATACCGTTGTAAACGGGCGGGTTTCTACTTTCAGATGCAACAGAAATTTTGCGGATCGGTCAATCCGTTCGCGAGATATGGCAGTTTGGAGGTAAAAAACGGTCGAGAAACTCAAAATGTTCACAGTTCTGATGCTCGACAAGCATAACTAGGACGGACAAGGGGAAAAGTACGCATACGGTTGTAATCGGGCGAGTTTCTACTTTCAGATGCAACAGAAATATTGCGGATTGGTCAATCCGTTCGCGAGATATGGCAGTTTGGAGGTTAGAAACGCTTGAGAAACTCAAAATTTTCGCAGTTCTGATGCTCGACAGGCATAACTAGAACGGCCTAGGGGAATAGTACTCATACTGTTGAAATCGGGCGAGTTTCTCCTTTCAGATGCAACAGAAATTTTGCGGATTGGTCAATCCGTTCGCGAGATATGGCAGTTTGGAGGTACGAAACGCTTGAGAAACTCAAAATTTTCGCAGTTCTGGTGCTCGACAAGCATAACTAGAACGGACTAGGGGAAAAGTACGCATACCGTTGTAATAGGGCGAGCTTCTACTTTCAGATGCAACAGAAATTTTGCGGATTGGTCAATCCGTTCGCGAGATATGGCAGTTTGGAGGTAAGAAACGCTTGGGAAACTCAAAATTTTCGCTGTTCTGATGCTCGAAACGAATAACTAGAACGGCCTAGGGGAAAAGTACGCATACCGTTTTAGTCGGGCGAGTTTGTGCTTTCAGGTGCAACAGAAATATTGCGGATTGGTCAATCCGTTCGCGAGATATGGCAGTTTGGAGGTAAGAAACGCTTGAGAAACTCAAAATTTTCGCAGTTCTGATGCTCGACAGGCATAACTAGAACGGCCTAGAGGAAAAGTACTCATACTGTTGAAATCGGGCGAGTTTTTACTTTCAGATGCAACAGAAATTTTGCGGATTGGTCAATCCGTTCGCGAGATATGGCAGTTTGGAGGTACGAAACGCTTGAGAAACTCAAAATTTTCGCAGTTCTGGTGCTCGACAAGCATAACTAGAACGGACTAGGGGAAAAGTACGCATACCGTTGTAATAGGGCGAGCTTCTACTTTCAGATGCAACAGAAATTTTGCGGGTTGGTCAATCCGTTCGCGAAATATGGCAGTTTGGAGGTAAGAAACGGTTGAGAAACTCATAATTTTCACAGTTCTGATGCTCGAAACGAATAACTAGAACGGCCTAGGGGAAAAGTACTCATACCGTTGTGATCGGGCGAGTTTCTACTTTCAGATGCAACAGAAATTTTGCGGATTGGTCAATCCGTTCGCGAGATATGGCAGTTTGGAGGTAAGAAACGCTTGAGAAACTCAAAATTTTCGCTGTTCTGATGCTCGAAACGAATAACTAGAACGGCCTAGGGGAAAAGTACACATACCGTTGTAATCGGGCGAGTTTCTACTTTCAGATGCAACAGAAATTTTGCGGATTGGTCAATCCTTTCGTGAGATATGGCAGTTTGGAGGTAAGAAACGCTTGAGAAACACAAAATTTTCGCTGTTCTGATGCTCGAAACGAATAACTAGAACGGCCTAGGGGAAAAGTACACATAGCGTTGTAATCGGGCGAGTTTCTACTTTCAGATGCAACAGAAATTTTGCGGATTGTTCAATCCGTTCGCGAGATATGGCAGTTTGGAGGTAAGAAACGCTTGAGAAACTAAAAATTTTCGCAGTTCTGATGCTCGAAACGAATAACTAGAACGGGCTAGGGGAAAAGTACTCATACCGTTGTGATCGGGCGAGTTTCTACTTTCAGGAGCAATAGAAATTTTGCGGATTGGTCAATCCGTTCGCGAGATATGGCAGTTTGGAGGTAAGAAACGCTTGAGAAACTCAAAATTTTCGTAGTTCTGATGCTCGAAACGAATAACTAGAACGGCCTAGAGGAAAAGTACACATACCGTTGTAATCGGGCGAGTTTCTACTTTCAGATGCAACAGAAATTTTGCGGATTGGTCAATCCTTTCGCGAGATATTGCAGTTTGGAGGTAAGAAACGCTTGAGCAACTCAAAATTTTCGCAGTTCTGATGCTCGAAACGAATAACCAGAACGGCCTAGGGGAAAAGTACGCATACCGTTGTAATCGGGCGAGTTTCTACTTTCAGATGCAACAGAAATTTTGCGGACTGGTCAATCCGTTCGCGAGATGTGGCAGTTTGTATGTAAGAAACGGTTGAGAAACTCAAAATTTTCGCAGTTCTGATGCTCGAAACGAATTACTGGAACGGCCTAGGGGAAGAGTACACATACCGTTGTAATCGGGCGAGATTCTACTTTCAGATGCAACAGAAATTTTGCGGATTGGTCAATCCGTTCGCGAGATATGGCAGTTTGGAGGTAAGAAACGCTTGAGAATCTCAAAATTTTCGCAGTTCTGATGCTCGACAAGCATAACTAGAACGGACTAGGGGAAAAGTACTCACACTGTTGAAATCGGGCGAGTTTCTACTTTCAGATGCAACAGAAATTTTGCGGATTGGTCAATCCGTTCGCGAGATATGGCAGTTTGGAGGTAAGAAACGCTTGAGAAACTCAAAATTTTCGCAGTTCTGATGCTCGAAACGAATAACCAGAACGGCCTAGGGGAAAGGTACGCATACCGTCGTAATCGGGCGAGTTTCTACTTTCAGATGCAACAGAAATTTTGCGGATTGGTCAATCCGTTCGCGTGATGTGGCAGTTTGTAAGTAAGAAACGCTAGAGAAACTAAAAATTTTCGCAGTTCTGATGCTCGAAACGAATAACTAGAACGGCCTACGGGAAAAGTACGCATACCTTTGTAATCGGGCGGGTTTCTGCTTTCAGATGCAACAGAAATTTTGCGGATTGGTCAATCCGTTCGCGAGATATGGGAGTTTGGAGGTAAGAAACACTTGAGAAACACAAAATTTTCGCAGTTCTGGTGCTCGACAAGCATAACTAGAACGGACTAGGGGAAAAGTACGCATACCGTTGTAATAGGGCGAGCTTCTACTTTCAGATGCAACAGAAATTTTGCGGGTTGGTCAATCCGTTCGCGAAATATGGCAGTTTGGAGGTAAGAAACGGTTGAGAAACTCAAAATGTTCACAGTTCTGATGCTCGAAACGAATAACTAGAACGGCCTAGGGGAAAAGTACTCATACCGTTGTGATCGGGCGAGTTTCTACTTTCAGATGCAGCAGAAATTTTGCGGATTGGTCAATCCGTTCGCGAGATATGGCAGTTTGGAGGTAAGAAACGCTTGAGAAACTCAAAATTTTCGCAGTTCTGATGCTCGAAACGAATAACTAGAACGGCCTAGGGGAAAACTGCCCATACCGTTGTAATCGGGCGAGTTTCTACTTTCAGATGCAACAGAAATTTTGCGGATTGGTCAATCCGTTCGCGAGATATGGCAGTTTTGAGGTAAGAAACGCTTGAAAAACTCAAAATTTTCGCAGTTCTGATGCTCGAAACGAATAACTAGAACGGCCTAGGGGAAAACTGCCCATACCGTTGTAATCGGGCGAGTTTCTACTTTCAGATGCAACAGAAATTTTGCGGATTGGTCAATCCGTTCGCGAGATATGGCAGTTTTGAGGTAAGAAACGCTTGAAAAACTCAAAATTTTCGCAGTTCTGATGCTCGAAACGAATAACTAGAACGGCCTAGGGGAAAACTACTCATACCGTTGTAATCCTGCGAGTTTCTACTTTCAGATGCAACAGAAATTTTGCGGATTGGTCAATCCGTTCGCGAGATATGGCAGTTTTGAGGTAAGAAACGCTTGAAAAACTCAAAATTTTCGCTGTTCTGATGCTCGAAACGAATAACTAGAACGGCCTAGGGGAAAAGTACGCACACCGTTGTAGTCGGGCGAGTTTCTGCTTTCAGGTGCAACAGAACTTTTGCGGATTGGTCAATCCGTTCGCGAGATATGGGAGTTTGGAGGTAAGAAGCACTTGAGAAACTCAAAATTTTCGCAGTTCTGATGCTCTAAACGAATAATTGGAACGGTCTAGGGGAAAAGTACACATACCGTTGTAATCGGGCGAGTTTCTACTTTCAGATGCAACAGAAATTTTGCGGATTGTTCAATCCGTTCGCGAGATATGGCAGTTTGGAGGTAAGAAACGCTTGAGAAACTAAAAATTTTCGCAGTTCTGATGCTCGAAACGAATAACTAGAACGGGCTAGGGGAAAAGTACTCATACCCTTGTGATCGGGCGAGTTTCTACTTTCAGGTGCAACAGAAATTTTGCGGATTGGTCAATCCGTTCGCGAGATATGGCAGTTTGGAGGTAAGAAACGCTTGAGAAACTCAAAATTTTCGTAGTTCTGATGCTCGAAACGAATAACTAGAACGGCCTAGGGGAAAAGTACACATACCGTTGTAATCGGGCGAGTTTCTGCTTTCAGATGCAACAGAAATTTTGCGGATTGGTCAATCCTTTCGCGAGATATTGCAGTTTGGAGGTATGAAACGCTTGAGCAACTCAAAATTTTCGCAGTTCTGATGCTCGAAACGAATAACCAGAACGGCCTAGGGGAAAAGTACGCATACCGTTGTAATCGGGCGAGTTTCTACTTTCAGATGCAACAGAAATTTTGCGGATTGGTCAATCCGTTCGCGAGATATGGCAGTTTGGAGGTAAGAAACGCTTGAGAAACTCAAAATTTTCGCTGTTCTGATGCTCGAAACGAATAACTAGAACGGCCTAGGGGAAAACTGCCCATACCGTTGTAATCGGGCGAGTTTCTACTTTCAGATGCAACAGAAATTTTGCGGATTGGTCAATCCGTTCGCGAGATATGGCAGTTTTGAGGTAAGAAACGCTTGAAAAACTCAAAATTTTCGCAGTTCTGATGCTCGAAACGAATAACTAGAACGGCCTAGGGGAAAACTGCCCATACCGTTGTAATCGGGCGAGTTTCTACTTTCAGATGCAACAGAAATTTTGCGGATTGGTCAATCCGTTCGCGAGATATGGCAGTTTTGAGGTAAGAAACGCTTGAAAAACTCAAAATTTTCGCAGTTCTGATGCTCGAAACGAATAACTAGAACGGCCTAGGGGAAAACTACTCATACCGTTGTAATCCTGCGAGTTTCTACTTTCAGATGCAACAGAAATTTTGCGGATTGGTCAATCCGTTCGCGAGATATGGCAGTTTGGAGGTAAGAAACGCTTGAGAAACTCAAAATTTTCGCTGTTCTGATGCTCGAAACGAATAACTAGAACGGCCTAGGGGAAAAGTACACATACCGTTGTAATCGGGCGAGTTTCTACTTTCAGATGCAACAGAAATTTTGCGGATTGGTCAATCCTTTCGTGAGATATGGCAGTTTGGAGGTAAGAAACGCTTGAGAAACTCAAAATTTTCGCTGTTCTGATGCTCGAAACGAATAACTAGAACGGCCTAGGGGAAAAGTACGCACACCGTTGTAGTCGGGCGAGTTTCTGCTTTCAGGTGCAACAGAACTTTTGCGGATTGGTCAATCCGTTCGCGAGATATGGGAGTTTGGAGGTAAGAAGCACTTGAGAAACTCAAAATTTTCGCAGTTCTGATGCTCTAAACGAATAACTGGAACGGTCTAGGGGAAAAGTACACATACCGTTGTAATCGGGCGAGTTTCTACTTTCAGATGCAACAGAAATTTTGCGGATTGTTCAATCCGTTCGCGAGATATGGCAGTTTGGAGGTAAGAAACGCTTGAGAAACTAAAAATTTTCGCAGTTCTGATGCTCGAAACGAATAACTAGAACGGGCTAGGGGAAAAGTACTCATACCGTTGTGATCGGGCGAGTTTCTACTTTCAGGTGCAACAGAAATTTTGCGGATTGGTCAATCCGTTCGCGAGATATGGCAGTTTGGAGGTAAGAAACGCTTGAGAAACTCAAAATTTTCGTAGTTCTGATGCTCGAAACGAATAACTAGAACGGCCTAGGGGAAAAGTACACATACCGTAGTAATCGGGCGAGTTTCTGCTTTCAGATGCAACAGAAATTTTGCGGATTGGTCAATCCTTTCGCGAGATATTGCAGTTTGGAGGTAAGAAACGCTTGAGCAACTCAAAATTTTCGCAGTTCTGATGCTCGAAACGAATAACCAGAACGGCCTAGGGGAAAAGTACGCATACCGTTGTAATCGGGCGAGTTTCTACTTTCAGATGCAACAGAAATTTTGCGGATTGGTCAATCCGTTCGCGAGATATGGCAGTTTGGAGGTAAGAAACGCTTGAGAAACTCAAAATTTTCGCTGTTCTGATGCTCGAAACGAATAACTAGAACGGCCTAGGGGAAAAGTACACATACCGTTGTAATCGGGCGAGTTTCTACTTTCAGATGCAACAGAAATTTTGCGGATTGGTCAATCCTTTCGTGAGACATGGCAGTTTGGAGGTAAGAAACGCTTGAGAAACTCAAAATTTTCGCTGTTCTGATGCTCGAAACGAATAACTAGAACGGCCTAGGGGAAAGGTACGCATACCGTTGTAGTCGGGCGAGTTTCTGCTTTCAGGTGCAACAGAACTTTTGCGGATTGGTCAATCCGTTCGCGAGATATGGGAGTTTGGAGGTAAGAAGCACTTGAGAAACTCAAAATTTTCGCAGTTCTGATGCTCTTAACGAATAACTGGAACGGTCTAGGGGAAAAGTACACATACCGTTGTAATCGGGCGAGTTTCTACTTTCAGATGCAACAGAAATTTTGCGGATTGTTCAATCCGTTCGCGAGATATGGCAGTTTGGAGGTAAGAAACGCTTGAGAAACTAAAAATTTTCGTAGTTCTGATGCTCGAAACGAATAACTAGAACGGCCTAGAGGAAAAGTACACATACCGTTGTAATCGGGCGAGTTTCTGCTTTCAGATGCAACAGAAATTTTGCGGATTGGTCAATCCTTTCGCGAGATATTGCAGTTTGGAGGTAAGAAACGCTTGAGCAACTCAAAATTTTCGCAGTTCTGATGCTCGAAACGAATAACCAGAACGGCCTAGGGGAAAAGTACGCATACCGTTGTAATCGGGCGAGTTTCTACTTTCAGATGCAACAGAAATTTTGCGGATTGGTCAATCCGTTCGCGAGATATGGCAGTTTGGAGGTAAGAAACGCTTGAGAAACTCAAAATTTTCGCTGTTCTGATGCTCGAAACGAATAACTAGGACGGCCTAGGGGAAAAGTACACATACCGTTGTAATCGGGCGAGTTTCTACTTTCAGATGCAACAGAAATTTTGCGGATTGGTCAATCCTTTCGTGAGACATGGCAGTTTGGAGGTAAGAAACGCTTGAGAAACTCAAAATTTTCGCTGTTCTGATGCTCGAAACGAATAACTAGAACGGCCTAGGGGAAAAGTACGCATACCGTTGTAGTCGGGCGAGTTTCTGCTTTCAGGTGCAACAGAACTTTTGCGGATTGGTCAATCCGTTCGCGAGATATGGGAGTTTGGAGGTAAGAAGCACTTGAGAAACTCAAAATTTTCGCAGTTCTGATGCTCTAAACGAATAACTGGAACGGTCTAGGGGAAAAGTACACATACCGTTGTAATCGGGCGAGTTTCTACTTTCAGATGCAACAGAAATTTTGCGGATTGTTCAATCCGTTCGCGAGATATGGCAGTTTGGAGGTAAGAAACGCTTGAGAAACTAAAAATTTTCGCAGTTCTGATGCTCGAAACGAATAACTAGAACGGGCTAGGGGAAAAGTACTCATACCGTTGTAATCGGGCGAGTTTCTACTTTCAGATGCAACAGAAATTTTGCGGATTGGTCAATCCGTTCGCGAGATATGGCAGTTTTGAGGTAAGAAACGCTTGAAAAACTCAAAATTTTCGCAGTTCTGATGCTCGAAACGAATAACTAGAACGGCCTAGGGGAAAACTACTCATACCGTTGTAATCCTGCGAGTTTCTACTTTCAGATGCAACAGAAATTTTGCGGATTGGTCAATCCGTTCGCGAGATATGGCAGTTTGGAGGTAAGAAACGCTTGAGAAACTCAAAATTTTCGCTGTTCTGATGCTCGAAACGAATAACTAGAACGGCCTAGGGGAAAAGTACACATACCGTTGTAATCGGGCGAGTTTCTACTTTCAGATGCAACAGAAATTTTGCGGATTGGTCAATCCTTTCGTGAGATATGGCAGTTTGGAGGTAAGAAACGCTTGAGAAACTCAAAATTTTCGCTGTTCTGATGCTCGAAACGAATAACTAGAACGGCCTAGGGGAAAAGTACGCACACCGTTGTAGTCGGGCGAGTTTCTGCTTTCAGGTGCAACAGAACTTTTGCGGATTGGTCAATCCGTTCGCGAGATATGGGAGTTTGGAGGTAAGAAGCACTTGAGAAACTCAAAATTTTCGCAGTTCTGATGCTCTAAACGAATAACTGGAACGGTCTAGGGGAAAAGTACACATACCGTTGTAATCGGGCGAGTTTCTACTTTCAGATGCAACAGAAATTTTGCGGATTGTTCAATCCGTTCGCGAGATATGGCAGTTTGGAGGTAAGAAACGCTTGAGAAACTAAAAATTTTCGCAGTTCTGATGCTCGAAACGAATAACTAGAACGGGCTAGGGGAAAAGTACTCATACCGTTGTGATCGGGCGAGTTTCTACTTTCAGGTGCAACAGAAATTTTGCGGATTGGTCAATCCGTTCGCGAGATATGGCAGTTTGGAGGTAAGAAACGCTTGAGAAACTCAAAATTTTCGTAGTTCTGATGCTCGAAACGAATAACTAGAACGGCCTAGGGGAAAAGTACACATACCGTAGTAATCGGGCGAGTTTCTGCTTTCAGATGCAACAGAAATTTTGCGGATTGGTCAATCCTTTCGCGAGATATTGCAGTTTGGAGGTAAGAAACGCTTGAGCAACTCAAAATTTTCGCAGTTCTGATGCTCGAAACGAATAACCAGAACGGCCTAGGGGAAAAGTACGCATACCGTTGTAATCGGGCGAGTTTCTACTTTCAGATGCAACAGAAATTTTGCGGATTGGTCAATCCGTTCGCGAGATATGGCAGTTTGGAGGTAAGAAACGCTTGAGAAACTCAAAATTTTCGCTGTTCTGATGCTCGAAACGAATAACTAGAACGGCCTAGGGGAAAAGTACACATACCGTTGTAATCGGGCGAGTTTCTACTTTCAGATGCAACAGAAATTTTGCGGATTGGTCAATCCTTTCGTGAGACATGGCAGTTTGGAGGTAAGAAACGCTTGAGAAACTCAAAATTTTCGCTGTTCTGATGCTCGAAACGAATAACTAGAACGGCCTAGGGGAAAGGTACGCATACCGTTGTAGTCGGGCGAGTTTCTGCTTTCAGGTGCAACAGAACTTTTGCGGATTGGTCAATCCGTTCGCGAGATATGGGAGTTTGGAGGTAAGAAGCACTTGAGAAACTCAAAATTTTCGCAGTTCTGATGCTCTTAACGAATAACTGGAACGGTCTAGGGGAAAAGTACACATACCGTTGTAATCGGGCGAGTTTCTACTTTCAGATGCAACAGAAATTTTGCGGATTGTTCAATCCGTTCGCGAGATATGGCTGTTTGGAGGTAAGAAACGCTTGAGAAACTAAAAATTTTCGTAGTTCTGATGCTCGAAACGAATAACTAGAACGGCCTAGAGGAAAAGTACACATACCGTTGTAATCGGGCGAGTTTCTGCTTTCAGATGCAACAGAAATTTTGCGGATTGGTCAATCCTTTCGCGAGATATTGCAGTTTGGAGGTAAGAAACGCTTGAGCAACTCAAAATTTTCGCAGTTCTGATGCTCGAAACGAATAACCAGAACGGCCTAGGGGAAAAGTACGCATACCGTTGTAATCGGGCGAGTTTCTACTTTCAGATGCAACAGAAATTTTGCGGATTGGTCAATCCGTTCGCGAGATATGGCAGTTTGGAGGTAAGAAACGCTTGAGAAACTCAAAATTTTCGCTGTTCTGATGCTCGAAACGAATAACTAGGACGGCCTAGGGGAAAAGTACACATACCGTTGTAATCGGGCGAGTTTCTACTTTCAGATGCAACAGAAATTTTGCGGATTGGTCAATCCTTTCGTGAGACATGGCAGTTTGGAGGTAAGAAACGCTTGAGAAACTCAAAATTTTCGCTGTTCTGATGCTCGAAACGAATAACTAGAACGGCCTAGGGGAAAAGTACGCATACCGTTGTAGTCGGGCGAGTTTCTGCTTTCAGGTGCAACAGAACTTTTGCGGATTGGTCAATCCGTTCGCGAGATATGGGAGTTTGGAGGTAAGAAGCACTTGAGAAACTCAAAATTTTCGCAGTTCTGATGCTCTAAACGAATAACTGGAACGGTCTAGGGGAAAAGTACACATACCGTTGTAATCGGGCGAGTTTCTACTTTCAGATGCAACAGAAATTTTGCGGATTGTTCAATCCGTTCGCGAGATATGGCAGTTTGGAGGTAAGAAACGCTTGAGAAACTAAAAATTTTCGCAGTTCTGATGCTCGAAACGAATAACTAGAACGGGCTAGGGGAAAAGTACTCATACCGTTGTGATCGGGCGAGTTTCTACTTTTAGATGCAACAGAAATTTTGCGGGTTGGTCAATCCGTTCGCGAAATATGGCAGTTTGGAGGTAAGAAACGGTTGAGAAACTCAAAATGTTCACAGTTCTGATGCTCGAAACGAATAACTAGAACGGCCTAGGGGAAAAGTACTCATACCGTTGTGATCGGCCGAGTTTCTACTTTCAGATGCAACAGAAATTTTGCGGATTGGTCAATCCGTTCGCGTGATATGGCAGTTTGGAGGTAAGAAACGCTTGAGAAACTCAAAATTTTCGCTGTTCTGATGCTCGAAACGAATAACTAGAACGGCCTAGGGGAAAAGTACACATACCGTTGTAATCGGGCGAGTTTCTACTTTCAGATGCAACAGAAATTTTGCGGATTGGTCAATCCTTTCGTGAGATATGGCAGTTTGGAGGTAAGAAACGCTTGAGAAACTCAAAATTTTCGCTGTTCTGATGCTCGAAACGAATAACTAGAACGGCCTTGGGGAAAAGTACGCATACCGTTGTAGTCGGGCGAGTTTCTGCTTTCAGGTGAAACAGAACTTTGGCGGATTGGTCAATCCGTTCGTGAGATATGGGAGTTTGGAGGTAAGAAGCACTTGAGAGACTCAAAATTTTCGCAGTTCTGATGCTCTAAACGAATAACTGGAACGGTCTAGGGGAAAAGTACACATACCGTTGTAATCGGGCGAGTTTCTACTTTCAGATGCAACAGAAATTTTGCGGATTGTTCAATCCGTTCGCGAGATATGGCAGTTTGGAGGTAAGAAACGCTTGAGAAACTAAAAATTTTCGCAGTTCTTATGCTCGAAACGAATAACTAGAACGGGCTAGGGGAAAAGCACTCATACCGTTGTGATCGGGCGAGTTTCTACTTTCAGGTGCAACAGAAATTTGGCGGATTGGTCAATCCGTTCGCGAGATATGGCAGTTTGGAGGTAAGAAACGCTTGAGAAACTCAAAATTTTCGTAGTTCTGATGCTCGAAACGAATAACTAGAACGGCCTAGGGGAAAAGTACACATACCGTTGTAATCGGGCGAGTTTCTACTTTCAGATGCAACAGAAATTTTGCGGATTGGTCAATCCTTTCGCGAGATATTGCAGTTTGGAGGTAAGAAACGCTTGAGCAACTCAAAATTTTCGCAGTTCTGATGCTCGAAACGAATAACCAGAACGGCCTAGGGGAAAAGTACGCATACCGTTGTAATCGGGCGAGTTTCTACTTTCGGATGCAACAGAAATTTTGCGGACTGGTCAATCCGTTCGCGAGATGTGGCAGTTTGTATGTAAGAAACGCTTGAGAAACTCAAAATTTTCGGAGTTCTGATGCTCGAAACGAATAACTGGAACGGCCTAGGGGAAGAGTACACATACCGTTGTAATCGGGCGAGATTCTACTTTCAGATGCAACAGAAATTTTGCGGATCGGTCAATCCGTTCGCGAAATATGGCAGTTTGGAGGTAAGAAACGCTTGAGAATCTCAAAATTTTCGCAGTTCTGATGCTCGACAAGCATAACTAGAACGGACTAGGGGAAAAGTACTCACACTGTTGAAATCGGGCGAGTTTCTACTTTCAGATGCAACAGAAATTTTGCGGATTGGTCAATCCGTTCGCGAGATATGGCAGTTTGGAGGTAAGAAACGCTTGAGAAACTCAAAATTTTCGCAGTTCTGATGCTCGAAACGAATAACTAGAACGGCCTAGGGGAAAAGTACACATACCGTTGTAATCGGGCGAGTTTCTACTTTCAGATGCAACAGAAATTTTGCGGATTGGTCAATCCTTTCGCGAGATATTGCAGTTTGGAGGTAAGAAACGCTTGAGCAACTCAAAATTTTCGCAGTTCTGATGCTCGAAACGAATAACCAGAACGGCCTAGGGGAAAAGTACGCATACCGTTGTAATCGGGCGAGTTTCTACTTTCGGATGCAACAGAAATTTTGCGGACTGGTCAATCCGTTCGCGAGATGTGGCAGTTTGTATGTAAGAAACGCTTGAGAAACTCAAAATTTTCGGAGTTCTGATGCTCGAAACGAATAACTGGAACGGCCTAGGGGAAAAGTACACATACCGTTGTAATCGGGCGAGTTTCTGCTTTCAGATGCAACAGAAATTTTGCGGATTGGTCAATCCTTTCGCGAGATATTGCAGTTTGGAGGTAAGAAACGCTTGAGCAACTCAAAATTTTCGCAGTTCTGATGCTCGAAACGAATAACCAGAACGGCCTAGGGGAAAAGTACGCATACCGTTGTAATCGGGCGAGTTTCTACTTTCAGATGCAACAGAAATTTTGCGGATTGGTCAATCCGTTCGCGAGATATGGCAGTTTGGAGGTAAGAAACGCTTGAGAAACTCAAAATTTTCGCTGTTCTGATGCTCGAAACGAATAACTAGGACGGCCTAGGGGAAAAGTACACATACCGTTGTAATCGGGCGAGTTTCTACTTTCAGATGCAACAGAAATTTTGCGGATTGGTCAATCCTTTCGTGAGACATGGCAGTTTGGAGGTAAGAAACGCTTGAGAAACTCAAAATTTTCGCTGTTCTGATGCTCGAAACGAATAACTAGAACGGCCTAGGGGAAAAGTACGCATACCGTTGTAGTCGGGCGAGTTTCTGCTTTCAGGTGCAACAGAACTTTTGCGGATTGGTCAATCCGTTCGCGAGATATGGGAGTTTGGAGGTAAGAAGCACTTGAGAGACTCAAAATTTTCGCAGTTCTGATGCTCTAAACGAATAACTGGAACGGTCTAGGGGAAAAGTACACATACCGTTGTAATCGGGCGAGTTTCTACTTTCAGATGCAACAGAAATTTTGCGGATTGTTCAATCCGTTCGCGAGATATGGCAGTTTGGAGGTAAGAAACGCTTGAGAAACTAAAAATTTTCGCAGTTCTTATGCTCGAAACGAATAACTAGAACGGGCTAGGGGAAAAGCACTCATACCGTTGTGATCGGGCGAGTTTCTACTTTCAGGTGCAACAGAAATTTGGCGGATTGGTCAATCCGTTCGCGAGATATGGCAGTTTGGAGGTAAGAAACGCTTGAGAAACTCAAAATTTTCGTAGTTCTGATGCTCGAAACGAATAACTAGAACGGCCTAGGGGAAAAGTACACATACCGTTGTAATCGGGCGAGTTTCTACTTTCAGATGCAACAGAAATTTTGCGGATTGGTCAATCCTTTCGCGAGATATTGCAGTTTGGAGGTAAGAAACGCTTGAGCAACTCAAAATTTTCGCAGTTCTGATGCTCGAAACGAATAACCAGAACGGCCTAGGGGAAAAGTACGCATACCGTTGTAATCGGGCGAGTTTCTACTTTCGGATGCAACAGAAATTTTGCGGACTGGTCAATCCGTTCGCGAGATGTGGCAGTTTGTATGTAAGAAACGCTTGAGAAACTCAAAATTTTCGGAGTTCTGATGCTCGAAACGAATAACTGGAACGGCCTAGGGGAAGAGTACACATACCGTTGTAATCGGGCGAGATTCTACTTTCAGATGCAACAGAAATTTTGCGGATCGGTCAATCCGTTCGCGAAATATGGCAGTTTGGAGGTAAGAAACGCTTGAGAATCTCAAAATTTTCGCAGTTCTGATGCTCGACAAGCATAACTAGAACGGACTAGGGGAAAAGTACTCACACTGTTGAAATCGGGCGAGTTTCTACTTTCAGATGCAACAGAAATTTTGCGGATTGGTCAATCCGTTCGCGAGATATGGCAGTTTGGAGGTAAGAAACGCTTGAGAAACTCAAAATTTTCGCAGTTCTGATGCTCGAAACGAATAACTAGAACGGCCTAGGGGAAAAGTACACATACCGTTGTAATCGGGCGAGTTTCTACTTTCAGATGCAACAGAAATTTTGCGGATTGGTCAATCCTTTCGCGAGATATTGCAGTTTGGAGGTAAGAAACGCTTGAGCAACTCAAAATTTTCGCAGTTCTGATGCTCGAAACGAATAACCAGAACGGCCTAGGGGAAAAGTACGCATACCGTTGTAATCGGGCGAGTTTCTACTTTCGGATGCAACAGAAATTTTGCGGACTGGTCAATCCGTTCGCGAGATGTGGCAGTTTGTATGTAAGAAACGCTTGAGAAACTCAAAATTTTCGGAGTTCTGATGCTCGAAACGAATAACTGGAACGGCCTAGGGGAAAAGTACACATACCGTTGTAATCGGGCGAGTTTCTGCTTTCAGATGCAACAGAAATTTTGCGGATTGGTCAATCCTTTCGCGAGATATTGCAGTTTGGAGGTAAGAAACGCTTGAGCAACTCAAAATTTTCGCAGTTCTGATGCTCGAAACGAATAACCAGAACGGCCTAGGGGAAAAGTACGCATACCGTTGTAATCGGGCGAGTTTCTACTTTCAGATGCAACAGAAATTTTGCGGATTGGTCAATCCGTTCGCGAGATATGGCAGTTTGGAGGTAAGAAACGCTTGAGAAACTCAAAATTTTCGCTGTTCTGATGCTCGAAACGAATAACTAGGACGGCCTAGGGGAAAAGTACACATACCGTTGTAATCGGGCGAGTTTCTACTTTCAGATGCAACAGAAATTTTGCGGATTGGTCAATCCTTTCGTGAGACATGGCAGTTTGGAGGTAAGAAACGCTTGAGAAACTCAAAATTTTCGCTGTTCTGATGCTCGAAACGAATAACTAGAACGGCCTAGGGGAAAAGTACGCATACCGTTGTAGTCGGGCGAGTTTCTGCTTTCAGGTGCAACAGAACTTTTGCGGATTGGTCAATCCGTTCGCGAGATATGGGAGTTTGGAGGTAAGAAGCACTTGAGAAACTCAAAATTTTCGCAGTTCTGATGCTCTAAACGAATAACTGGAACGGTCTAGGGGAAAAGTACACATACCGTTGTAATCGGGCGAGTTTCTACTTTCAGATGCAACAGAAATTTTGCGGATTGTTCAATCCGTTCGCGAGATATGGCAGTTTGGAGGTAAGAAACGCTTGAGAAACTAAAAATTTTCGCAGTTCTGATGCTCGAAACGAATAACTAGAACGGGCTAGGGGAAAAGTACTCATACCGTTGTGATCGGGCGAGTTTCTACTTTTAGATGCAACAGAAATTTTGCGGGTTGGTCAATCCGTTCGCGAAATATGGCAGTTTGGAGGTAAGAAACGGTTGAGAAACTCAAAATGTTCACAGTTCTGATGCTCGAAACGAATAACTAGAACGGCCTAGGGGAAAAGTACTCATACCGTTGTGATCGGCCGAGTTTCTACTTTCAGATGCAACAGAAATTTTGCGGATTGGTCAATCCGTTCGCGTGATATGGCAGTTTGGAGGTAAGAAACGCTTGAGAAACTCAAAATTTTCGCTGTTCTGATGCTCGAAACGAATAACTAGAACGGCCTAGGGGAAAAGTACACATACCGTTGTAATCGGGCGAGTTTCTACTTTCAGATGCAACAGAAATTTTGCGGATTGGTCAATCCTTTCGTGAGATATGGCAGTTTGGAGGTAAGAAACGCTTGAGAAACTCAAAATTTTCGCTGTTCTGATGCTCGAAACGAATAACTAGAACGGCCTTGGGGAAAAGTACGCATACCGTTGTAGTCGGGCGAGTTTCTGCTTTCAGGTGAAACAGAACTTTGGCGGATTGGTCAATCCGTTCGTGAGATATGGGAGTTTGGAGGTAAGAAGCACTTGAGAGACTCAAAATTTTCGCAGTTCTGATGCTCTAAACGAATAACTGGAACGGTCTAGGGGAAAAGTACACATACCGTTGTAATCGGGCGAGTTTCTACTTTCAGATGCAACAGAAATTTTGCGGATTGTTCAATCCGTTCGCGAGATATGGCAGTTTGGAGGTAAGAAACGTTTGAGAAACTAAAAATTTTCGCAGTTCTTATGCTCGAAACGAATAACTAGAACGGGCTAGGGGAAAAGCACTCATACCGTTGTGATCGGGCGAGTTTCTACTTTCAGGTGCAACAGAAATTTGGCGGATTGGTCAATCCGTTCGCGAGATATGGCAGTTTGGAGGTAAGAAACGCTTGAGAAACTCAAAATTTTCGTAGTTCTGATGCTCGAAACGAATAACTAGAACGGCCTAGGGGAAAAGTACACATACCGTTGTAATCGGGCGAGTTTCTACTTTCAGATGCAACAGAAATTTTGCGGATTGGTCAATCCTTTCGCGAGATATTGCAGTTTGGAGGTAAGAAACGCTTGAGCAACTCAAAATTTTCGCAGTTCTGATGCTCGAAACGAATAACCAGAACGGCCTAGGGGAAAAGTACGCATACCGTTGTAATCGGGCGAGTTTCTACTTTCGGATGCAACAGAAATTTTGCGGACTGGTCAATCCGTTCGCGAGATGTGGCAGTTTGTATGTAAGAAACGCTTGAGAAACTCAAAATTTTCGGAGTTCTGATGCTCGAAACGAATAACTGGAACGGCCTAGGGGAAGAGTACACATACCGTTGTAATCGGGCGAGATTCTACTTTCAGATGCAACAGAAATTTTGCGGATCGGTCAATCCGTTCGCGAAATATGGCAGTTTGGAGGTAAGAAACGCTTGAGAATCTCAAAATTTTCGCAGTTCTGATGCTCGACAAGCATAACTAGAACGGACTAGGGGAAAAGTACTCACACTGTTGAAATCGGGCGAGTTTCTACTTTCAGATGCAACAGAAATTTTGCGGATTGGTCAATCCGTTCGCGAGATATGGCAGTTTGGAGGTAAGAAACGCTTGAGAAACTCAAAATTTTCGCAGTTCTGATGCTCGAAACGAATAACTAGAACGGCCTAGGGGAAAAGTACACATACCGTTGTAATCGGGCGAGTTTCTACTTTCAGATGCAACAGAAATTTTGCGGATTGGTCAATCCTTTCGCGAGATATTGCAGTTTGGAGGTAAGAAACGCTTGAGCAACTCAAAATTTTCGCAGTTCTGATGCTCGAAACGAATAACCAGAACGGCCTAGGGGAAAAGTACGCATACCGTTGTAATCGGGCGAGTTTCTACTTTCGGATGCAACAGAAATTTTGCGGACTGGTCAATCCGTTCGCGAGATGTGGCAGTTTGTATGTAAGAAACGCTTGAGAAACTCAAAATTTTCGGAGTTCTGATGCTCGAAACGAATAACTGGAACGGCCTAGGGGAAGAGTACACATACCGTTGTAATCGGGCGAGATTCTACTTTCAGATGCCACAGAAATTTTGCGGATTGGTCAATCCGTTCGCGAAATATGGCAGTTTGGAGGTAAGAAACGCTTGAGAATCTCAAAATTTTCGCAGTTCTGATGCTCGACAAGCATAACTAGAACGGACTAGGGGAAAAGTACTCACACTGTTGAAATCGGGCGAGTTTCTACTTTCAGATGCAACAGAAATTTTGCGGATTGGTCAATCCGTTCGCGAGATATGGCAGTTTGGAGGTAAGAAACGCTTGAGAAACTCAAAATTTTCGCAGTTCTGATGCTCGAAACGAATAACCAGAACGGCCTAGGGGAAAGGTACGCATACCGTCGTAATCGGGCGAGTTTCTACTTTCAGTTGCAACAGAAATTTTGCGGATTGGTCAATCCGTTCGCGTGATGTGGCAGTTTGTAAGTAAGAAACGCTTGAGAAACTAAAAATTTTCGCAGTTCTGATGCTCGAAACGAATAACTAGAACGGCCTACGGGAAAAGTACGCATACCTTTGTAATCGGGCGGGTTTCTGCTTTCAGATGCAACAGAAATTTAGCGGATTGGTCAATCCGTTCGCGAGATATGGGAGTTTGGAGGTAAGAAACACTTGAGAAACACAAAATTTTCGCAGTTCTGGTGCTCGACAAGCTTAACTAGGACGGACTAGAGGAAAAGTACTCATACCGTTGTGATCGGGCGAGTTTCTACTTTCAGATGCCACAGAAATTTTGCGGATTGGTCAATCCGTTCGCGAGATATGGCAGTTTGGAGGTAAGAAACGGTTGAGAAACTCAAAATGTTCACAGTTCTGATGCTCGAAACGAATAACTAGAACGGCCAAGGGGAAAAGTACTCATACCGTTGTGATCGGGCGAGCTTCTACTTTCAGATGCAACAGAAATTTTGCGAATTGGTCGATCCGTTCGCGAGATATGGCAGTTTGGAGGTAAGAAACGCTTGAGAAACTCAAAATTTTCGCAGTTCTGATGCTCGAAACGAATAACTAGAACGGCCTACGGGAAAAGTACGCATGACCTTTGTAATCGGGCGGGTTTCTGCTTTCAGATGCAACAGAAATTTTGCGGATTGGTCAATCCGTTCGCGAGATATGGGAGTTTGGAGGTAAGAAACACTTGAGAAACTCAAAATTTTCGCAGTTCTGGTGCTCGACAAGCATAACTAGGACGGACTAGGGGAAAAGTACTCATACCGTTGTAATCGGGCGAGTTTCTACTTTCAGATGCAACAGAAGTTTTGCGGATTGGTCAATCCATTCGCGAGATATGGCAGTTTGGATGTAAGAAACGCTTGAGAAACTCAAAATTTTCGCAGTTCTGATGCTCGAAACGAATGACCAGAACGGCCTAGGGGAAAAGTACTCATACCGTTGTAATCGGGCGAGTTTCTACTTTCAGATGCAACAGAAGTTTTGCGTATTGGTCAATCCGTTCGCGAGATATGGCAGTTTGGATGTAAGAAACGCTTGAGAAACTCAAAATTTTCGCAGTTCTGATGCTCGAAACGAATAACTAGAACGGCCTAGGGGTCAAGTACGCATACCGTTGTAATCGGGCCAGTTTCTACTTTCAGATGCAACAGAAATTTTGCGGGTTGGTCAATCCGTTCGCGAGATATGGCAGTTTGGATATAAGAAACGCTTGAGAAACTCAAAATTTTCACACCTCTGATGCTCGAAACGAATAACTAGAACGGCCTAGGGGAAAAGTACTCATACCGTTGTAATCGGGCGAGTTTCTACTTTCAGATGCAACAGAAATTTTGCGGATTGGTGTATCCGTTCGCGAGATATGGCAGTTTGGAGGTAAGAAACGCTTGAGCAACTCAAAATTTTCGCAGTTCTGATGCTCGAAACGAACAACCAGAACGGCCTAGGGGAAAAGTACGCATACCGTTGTAATCGGGCGAGTTTCTACTTTCAGATGCAACAGAAATTTTGCGGATTGGTCAATCCGTTCCTGAGATATGGCAGTTTGGAGGAAAGAAACGGTTGAGAAACTCAAAATTTTCACATTTCTGATGCTCGGAACGAATAACTAGAACGGCATAGGGGAAAAGTACGCATACCGTTGTAATCGGGCGAGTTTCTACTTTCAGATGCAACAGAGGTTTTGCAGATTGGTCAATCCGTTCGCGAGATATGGCAGTTTGGATGTAAGAAACGCTTGAGAAACTCAAAATTTTCGCAGTTCTGATACTCGAAACGAATAACCAGAACGGCCTAGGGGAAAACTACGCATACCGTTGTAATCGGGCGAGTTTCTACTTTCAGATGCAACAGACACTTTGCGGATTGGTCAATCCGTTCGCGAGATATGGCAGTTTGGAAGTAAGAAACGCTTGAGAAACACAAAATTTTCGCAGTTCTGATGCTCGAAACGAATAACTAGAACGGCATAGGGGAAAAGTACGCATACCGTTGTAATCGGGCGAGTTTCTACTTTCAGATGCAACAGAAGTTTTGCGGATTGGTCAATCCGTTCGCGAGATATGGCAGTTTGGATGTAAGAAACGCTTGAGAAACTCAAAATTTTCGCAGTTCTGATGCTCGAAACGAATAACCAGAACGGCCTAGGGGAAAACTACGCATACCGTTGTAATCGGGCGAGTTTCTACTTTCAGATGCAACAGACACTTTGCGGATTGGTCAATCCGTTCGCGAGATATGGCAGTTTGGATGTAAGAAACGCTTGAGAAACTCAAAATTTTCGCAGTTCTGGTGCTCGAAACGAATAACTAGAACGGCCTAGGGGAAAAGTACGCATACCGTTGTAATCGGGCGAGTTTCTACTTTCAGAGGCAACAGAAATTTTGCGGATTGGTGAATCCGTTCGCGAGATATGGCAGTTTGCAGGTAAGAAACGCTTGAGAAACTCAAAATTTTCGCAGCTCTGATGCTCGAAACGAGTAACTAGAACGGCCTAAGGGAATAGTACGCATACCGTTGAAATCGGGCGAGTTTCTACTTTCAGATGCAACAGAAATTTTGCGGATTGGTCAATCCGTTCGCGAGATATGGCAATTTCGAGGTAAGACGCGCTTGAGAAACTCAAAATTTTCGCAGTTCTGATGCTCGAAACGAATAACGAGAACGGCCTAGGGGAAAAGTACGTATACAGTTGTAATCGGGCGACTTTCTACTTTCAGATGCAACAGAAATTTTGCGGATTGGTCAATCCGTTCGCGAGATATGGCAGTTTGGAGGTAAGAAACGGTTGAGAAACTCAAAATTTTCACAGTTCTGATGCTCGAAACGAATAACTAGAACGGCCTAGGGGAAAAGTACTCATACCGTTGTAATCGGGCGTGTTTCAACTTTCAGATGCAACAGAAATTTTGCGGTTTGGTCAATCCGTTCGCGAGATATGGCAGTTGGGAGGTAAGAAACGCTTGAGAAACTCAAAATTTTCGCAGTTCTGATGCTCGAGACGAATAACTAGAATGGCCTAGGGGAAAACTGCACATACCGTTGTAATCGGGCGAGTTTCTACTTTCAGATGCAAGAGAAATTTTGCGGATTGGTCAATCCGTTCGCGAGACATGGCAGTTTGGAGGTAAGAAACGCTTGAGAAACTCAAAATTTTCGCAGTTCTGATAATCGAAACGAATAACTAGAACGGCCTAGGGGAAAAGTACGCATACCGTAGTAATCGGGCGGGTTTCTACTTTCAGATGCAACAGAAGTTTTGCGGATTGGTCAATCCGTTCGCGAGATGTGGCAGTTTGGGGGTAAGAAAGGCTTGAGAAGCTCAAAATTTTCGCAGTTCTGATGCTCGAAACGAATAACTAGAACGGCCTAGGGGAAAAGTACGCATACCGTTGTAATCGGTCCAGTTGCTACTTTCAGAGGCAACAGAAATTTTGCGTATTGGTCAATCCGTTCGCGAGATATGGCAGTTTGGAGGAAAGAAACGGCTGAGAAACTCGAAATTTTCAAACTTCTGATGCTCGAAACGAATAACTAGAATGGCCTAGGGGAAAAGTACTCATACCGTTGTAATCGGGCGAGTATCTACTTTCAGATGCAACAGAAATTTTGCGGATTGGTCAATCCGTTCGCGAGATATGGCAGTTGGGATGTAAGAAACGCTTGAGAAACTCAAAATTTTCGCAGTTCTGATGCTCGAAACGAATAACTAGAACGGTCTAGGGGAAAAGTACGCATACCGTTGTAATCGGGCGAGTTTCTGCTTTCAGATGCAACAGAAGTTTTGCGGATTGGTCAATCCGTTCGCGAGATATGGCAGTTTGGAGGTAAGAAACGCTTGAGAAACTCAAAATTTTCGCAGTTCTGATGCTCGAAACGAATAACTAGAACGGTCTAGGGGAAAAGTACGCATACCGTTGTAATCGGGCGAGTTTCTACTTTCAGATGCAACAGAAATTTTGCGGATTGGTCTATCCGTTCGCGAGATATGGCAGTTTGGAGGTAAGAAACGCTTGAGAAACTCAAAATTTTCGCAGTTCTGATGCTCGAAACGAATAACCAGAACGGCCTAGGGGAAAAGTACGCATACCGTTGTAATCGGGCGAGTTTCTACTTTCAGATGCAACAGAAATTTTGCGGATTGGTCAATCCGTTCGCGAGATATGGCAGTTTGGAGGTAAGAAACGCTTGAGAAACTCAAAATTTTCGCTGTTCTGATGCTCGAAACGAATAACTAGAACGGCCTAGGGGAAAAGTACACATACCGTTGTAATCGGGCGAGTTTCTACTTTCAGATGCAACAGAAATTTTGCGGATTGGTCAATCCTTTCGTGAGACATGGCAGTTTGGAGGTAAGAAACGCTTGAGAAACTCAAAATTTTCGCTGTTCTGATGCTCGAAACGAATAACTAGAACGGCCTAGGGGAAAGGTACGCATACCGTTGTAGTCGGGCGAGTTTCTGCTTTCAGGTGCAACAGAACTTTTGCGGATTGGTCAATCCGTTCGCGAGATATGGGAGTTTGGAAGTAAGAAGCACTTGAGAAACTCAAAATTTTCGCAGTTCTGATGCTCTTAACGAATAACTGGAACGGTCTAGGGGAAAAGTACACATACCGTTGTAATCGGGCGAGTTTCTACTTTCAGATACAACAGAAATTTTGCGGATTGTTCAATCCGTTCGCGAGATATGGCAGTTTGGAGGTAAGAAACGCTTGAGAAACTAAAAATTTTCGTAGTTCTGATGCTCGAAACGAATAACTAGAACGGCCTAGGGGAAAAGTACACATACCGTTGTAATCGGGCGAGTTTCTGCTTTCAGATGCAACAGAAATTTTGCGGATTGGTCAATCCTTTCGCGAGATATTGCAGTTTGGAGGTAAGAAACGCTTGAGCAACTCAAAATTTTCGCAGTTCTGATGCTCGAAACGAATAACCAGAACGGCCTAGGGGAAAAGTACGCATACCGTTGTAATCGGGCGAGTTTCTACTTTCAGATGCAACAGAAATTTTGCGGATTGGTCAATCCGTTCGCGAGATATGGCAGTTTGGAGGTAAGAAACGCTTGAGAAACTCAAAATTTTCGCTGTTCTGATGCTCGAAACGAATAACTAGAACGGCCTAGGGGAAAAGTACACATACCGTTGTAATCGGGCGAGTTTCTACTTTCAGATGCAACAGAAATTTTGCGGATTGGTCAATCCTTTCGTGAGACATGGCAGTTTGGAGGTAAGAAACGCTTGAGAAACTCAAAATTTTCGCTGTTCTGATGCTCGAAACGAATAACTAGAACGGCCTAGGGGAAAAGTACGCATACCGTTGTAGTCGGGCGAGTTTCTGCTTTCAGGTGCAACAGAACTTTTGCGGATTGGTCAATCCGTTCGCGAGATATGGGAGTTTGGAGGTAAGAAGCACTTGAGAAACTCAAAATTTTCGCAGTTCTGATGCTCTAAACGAATAACTGGAACGGTCTAGGGGAAAAGTACACATACCGTTGTAATCGGGCGAGTTTCTACTTTCAGATGCAACAGAAATTTTGCGGATTGTTCAATCCGTTCGCGAGATATGGCAGTTTGGAGGTAAGAAACGCTTGAGAAACTAAAAATTTTCGCAGTTCTGATGCTCGAAACGAATAACTAGAACGGGCTAGGGGAAAAGTACTCATACCGTTGTGATCGGGCGAGTTTCTACTTTCAGGTGCAATAGAAATTTTGCGGATTGGTCAATCCGTTCGCGAGATATGGCAGTTTGGAGGTAAGAAACGCTTGAGAAACTCAAAATTTTCGTAGTTCTGATGCTCGAAACGAATAACTAGAACGGCCTAGGGGAAAAGTACACATACCGTTGTGATCGGGCGAGTTTCTACTTTCAGATGCAACAGAAATTTTGCGGATTGGTCAATCCGTTCGCGAGATATGGCAGTTTGGAGGTACGAAACGCTTGAGAAACTCAAAATTTTCGCAGTTCTGGTGCTCGACAAGCATAACTAGAACGGACTAGGGGAACAGTACGCATACCGTTGTAATAGGGCGAGCTTCTACTTTTAGATGCAACAGAAATTTTGCGGGTTGGTCAATCCGTTCGCGAGATATGGCAGTTTGGAGGTAAGAAACGGTTGAGAAACTCAAAATGTTCACAGTTCTGATGCTCGAAACGAATAACTAGAACGGCCTAGGGGAAAAGTACTCATACCGTTGTGATCGGCCGAGTTTCTACTTTCAGATGCAACAGAAATTTTGCGGATTGGTCAATCCGTTCGCGAGATATGGCAGTTTTGAGGTAAGAAACGCTTGAAAAACTCAAAATTTTCGCAGTTCTGATGCTCGAAACGAATAACTAGAACGTCCTAGGGGAAAACTACTCATACCGTTGTAATCCTGCGAGTTTCTACTTTCAGATGCAACAGAAATTTTGCGGATTGGTCAATCCGTTCGCGTGATATGGCAGTTTGGAGGTAAGAAACGCTTGAGAAACTCAAAATTTTCGCTGTTCTGATGCTCGAAACGAATAACTAGAACGGCCTAGGGGAAAAGTACACATACCGTTGTAATCGGGCGAGTTTCTACTTTCAGATGCAACAGAAATTTTGCGGATTGGTCAATCCTTTCGTGAGATATGGCAGTTTGGAGGTAAGAAACGCTTGAGAAACTCAAAATTTTCGCTGTTCTGATGCTCGAAACGAATAACTAGAACGGCCTTGGGGAAAAGTACGCATACCGTTGTAGTCGGGCGAGTTTCTGCTTTCAGGTGAAACAGAACTTTTGCGGATTGGTCAATCCGTTCGTGAGATATGGGAGTTTGGAGGTAAGAAGCACTTGAGAGACTCAAAATTTTCGCAGTTCTGATGCTCTAAACGAATAACTGGAACGGTCTAGGGGAAAAGTACACATACCGTTGTAATCGGGCGAGTTTCTACTTTCAGATGCAACAGAAATTTTGCGGATTGTTCAATCCGTTCGCGAGATATGGCAGTTTGGAGGTAAGAAACGCTTGAGAAACTAAAAATTTTCGCAGTTCTTATGCTCGAAACGAATAACTAGAACGGGCTAGGGGAAAAGCACTCATACCGTTGTGATCGGGCGAGTTTCTACTTTCAGGTGCAACAGAAATTTGGCGGATTGGTCAATCCGTTCGCGAGATATGGCAGTTTGGAGGTAAGAAACGCTTGAGAAACTCAAAATTTTCGTAGTTCTGATGCTCGAAACGAATAACTAGAACGGCCTAGGGGAAAAGTACACATACCGTTGTAATCGGGCGAGTTTCTACTTTCAGATGCAACAGAAATTTTGCGGATTGGTCAATCCTTTCGCGAGATATTGCAGTTTGGAGGTAAGAAACGCTTGAGCAACTCAAAATTTTCGCAGTTCTGATGCTCGAAACGAATAAGCAGAACGGCCTAGGGGAAAAGTACGCATACCGTTGTAATCGGGCGAGTTTCTACTTTCGGATGCAACAGAAATTTTGCGGACTGGTCAATCCGTTCGCGAGATGTGGCAGTTTGTATGTAAGAAACGCTTGAGAAACACAAAATTTTCGGAGTTCTGATGCTCGAAACGAATAACTGGAACGGCCTAGGGGAAGAGTACACATACCGTTGTAATCGGGCGAGATTCTACTTTCAGATGCAACAGAAATTTTGCGGATTGGTCAATCCGTTCGCGAAATATGGCAGTTTGGAGGTAAGAAACGCTTGAGAATCTCAAAATTTTCGCAGTTCTGATGCTCGACAAGCATAACTAGAACGGACTAGGGGAAAAGTACTCACACTGTTGAAATCGGGCGAGTTTCTACTTTCAGATGCAACAGAAATTTTGCGGATTGGTCAATCCGTTCGCGAGATATGGCAGTTTGGAGGTAAGAAACGCTTGAGAAACACAAAATTTTCGCAGTTCTGGTGCTCGACAAGCATAACTAGGACGGACTAGGGGAAAAGTACTCATACCGTTGTGATCGGGCGAGTTTCTACTTTCAGATGCCACAGAAATTTTGCGGATTGGTCAATCCGTTCGCGAAATATGGCAGTTTGGAGGTAAGAAACGCTTGAGAATCTCAAAATTTTCGCAGTTCTGATGCTCGACAAGCATAACTAGAACGGACTAGGGGAAAAGTACTCACACTGTTGAAATCGGGCGAGTTTCTACTTTCGGATGCAACAGAAATTTTGCGGATTGGTGTATCCGTTCGCGAGATATGGGAGTTTGGAGGTAAGAAACACTTGAGAAACTCAAAATTTTCGCAGTTCTGGTGCTCGACAAGCATAACTAGGACGGACTAGGGGAAAAGTACTCATACCGTTGTGATCGGGCGAGTTTCTACTTTCAGATGCAACAGAAATTTTGCGGATTGGTCAATCCTTTCGTGAGATATGGCAGTTTGGAGGTAAGAAACGCTTGAGAAACTCAAAATTTTCGCTGTTCTGATGCTCGAAACGAATAACTAGAACGGCCTACGGGAAAAGTACGCATGACCTTTGTAATCGGGCGGGTTTCTGCTTTCAGATGCAACAGAAATTTTGCGGATTGGTCAATCCGTTCGCGAGATATGGGAGTTTGGAGGTAAGAAACACTTGAGAAACTCAAAATTTTCGCAGTTCTGGTGCTCGACAAGCATAACTAGGACGGACTAGGGGAAAAGTACTCATACCGTTGTAATCGGGCGAGTTTCTACTTTCAGATGCAACAGAAATTTTGCGGATTGGTGTATCCGTTCGCGAGATATGGCAGTTTGGAGGTAAGAAACGCTTGAGCAACTCAAAATTTTCGCAGTTCTGATGCTCGAAACGAACAACCAGAACGGCCTAGGGGAAAAGTACGCATACCGTTGTAATCGGGCGAGTTTCTACTTTCAGATGCAACAGAAATTTTGCGGATTGGTCAATCCGTTCCTGAGATATGGCAGTTTGGAGGAAAGAAACGGTTGAGAAACTCAAAATTTTCACATTTCTGATGCTCGGAACGAATAACTAGAACGGCATAGGGGAAAAGTACGCATACCGTTGTAATCGGGCGAGTTTCTACTTTCAGATGCAACAGAAGTTTTGCAGATTGGTCAATCCGTTCGCGAGATATGGCAGTTTGGATGTAAGAAACGCTTGAGAAACTCAAAATTTTCGCAGTTCTGATACTCGAAACGAATAACCAGAACGGCCTAGGGGAAAACTACGCATACCGTTGTAATCGGGCGAGTTTCTACTTTCAGATGCAACAGACACTTTGCGGATTGGTCAATCCGTTCGCGAGATATGGCAGTTTGGAAGTAAGAAACGCTTGAGAAACACAAAATTTTCGCAGTTCTGATGCTCGAAACGAATAACTAGAACGGCATAGGGGAAAAGTACGCATACCGTTGTAATCGGGCGAGTTTCTACTTTCAGATGCAACAGAAGTTTTGCGGATTGGTCAATCCGTTCGCGAGATATGGCAGTTTGGATGTAAGAAACGCTTGAGAAACTCAAAATTTTCGCAGTTCTGATGCTCGAAACGAATAACCAGAACGGCCTAGGGGAAAACTACGCATACCGTTGTAATCGGGCGAGTTTCTACTTTCAGATGCAACAGACACTTTGCGGATTGGTCAATCCGTTCGCGAGATATGGCAGTTTGGATGTAAGAAACGCTTGAGAAACTCAAAATTTTCGCAGTTCTGGTGCTCGAAACGAATAACTAGAACGGCCTAGGGGAAAAGTACGCATACCGTTGTAATCGGGCGAGTTTCTACTTTCAGAGGCAACAGAAATTTTGCGGATTGGTGAATCCGTTCGCGAGATATGGCAGTTTGCAGGTAAGAAACGCTTGAGAAACTCAAAATTTTCGCAGCTCTGATGCTCGAAACGAGTAACTAGAACGGCCTAAGGGAATAGTACGCATACCGTTGAAATCGGGCGAGTTTCTACTTTCAGATGCAACAGAAATTTTGCGGATTGGTCAATCCGTTCGCGAGATATGGCAATTTCGAGGTAAGACGCGCTTGAGAAACTCAAAATTTTCGCAGTTCTGATGCTCGAAACGAATAACGAGAACGGCCTAGGGGAAAAGTACGTATACAGTTGTAATCGGGCGACTTTCTACTTTCAGATGCAACAGAAATTTTGCGGATTGGTCAATCCGTTCGCGAGATATGGCAGTTTGGAGGTAAGAAACGGTTGAGAAACTCAAAATTTTCACAGTTCTGATGCTCGAAACGAATAACTAGAACGGTCTAGGGGAAAAGTACACATACCGTTGAAATCGGGCGAGTTTCTACTTTCAGATGCAACAGAAATTTTGCGGATTGGTCAATCCGTTCGCGAGATATGGCAGTTTGGAGGTAAGAAACGCTTGAGAAACTCAAAATTTTCGCTGTTCTGATGCTCGAAACGAATAACTAGAACGGCCTAGGGGAAAAGTACACATACCGTTGTAATCGGGCGAGTTTCTACTTTCAGATGCAACAGAAATTTTGCGGATTGGTCAATCCTTTCGTGAGACATGGCAGTTTGGAGGTAAGAAACGCTTGAGAAACTCAAAATTTTCGCTGTTCTGATGCTCGAAACGAATAACTAGAACGGCCTAGGGGAAAAGTACGCATACCGTTGTAGTCGGGCGAGTTTCTGCTTTCAGGTGCAACAGAACTTTTGCGGATTGGTCAATCCGTTCGCGAGATATGGGAGTTTGGAGGTAAGAAGCACTTGAGAAACTCAAAATTTTCGCAGTTCTGATGCTCTAAACGAATAACTGGAACGGTCTAGGGGAAAAGTACACATACCGTTGTAATCGGGCGAGTTTCTACTTTCAGATGCAACAGAAATTTTGCGGATTGTTCAATCCGTTCGCGAGATATGGCAGTTTGGAGGTAAGAAACGCTTGAGAAACTAAAAATTTTCGCAGTTCTGATGCTCGAAACGAATAACTAGAACGGGCTAGGGGAAAAGTACTCATACCGTTGTGATCGGGCGAGTTTCTACTTTCAGGTGCAATAGAAATTTTGCGGATTGGTCAATCCGTTCGCGAGATATGGCAGTTTGGAGGTAAGAAACGCTTGAGAAACTCAAAATTTTCGTAGTTCTGATGCTCGAAACGAATAACTAGAACGGCCTAGGGGAAAAGTACACATACCGTTGTGATCGGGCGAGTTTCTACTTTCAGATGCAACAGAAATTTTGCGGATTGGTCAATCCGTTCGCGAGATATGGCAGTTTGGAGGTACGAAACGCTTGAGAAACTCAAAATTTTCGCAGTTCTGGTGCTCGACAAGCATAACTAGAACGGACTAGGGGAACAGTACGCATACCGTTGTAATAGGGCGAGCTTCTACTTTTAGATGCAACAGAAATTTTGCGGGTTGGTCAATCCGTTCGCGAAATATGGCAGTTTGGAGGTAAGAAACGGTTGAGAAACTCAAAATGTTCACAGTTCTGATGCTCGAAACGAATAACTAGAACGGCCTAGGGGAAAAGTACTCATACCGTTGTGATCGGCCGAGTTTCTACTTTCAGATGCAACAGAAATTTTGCGGATTGGTCAATCCGTTCGCGAGATATGGCAGTTTTGAGGTAAGAAACGCTTGAAAAACTCAAAATTTTCGCAGTTCTGATGCTCGAAACGAATAACTAGAACGTCCTAGGGGAAAACTACTCATACCGTTGTAATCCTGCGAGTTTCTACTTTCAGATGCAACAGAAATTTTGCGGATTGGTCAATCCGTTCGCGTGATATGGCAGTTTGGAGGTAAGAAACGCTTGAGAAACTCAAAATTTTCGCTGTTCTGATGCTCGAAACGAATAACTAGAACGGCCTAGGGGAAAAGTACACATACCGTTGTAATCGGGCGAGTTTCTACTTTCAGATGCAACAGAAATTTTGCGGATTGGTCAATCCTTTCGTGAGATATGGCAGTTTGGAGGTAAGAAACGCTTGAGAAACTCAAAATTTTCGCTGTTCTGATGCTCGAAACGAATAACTAGAACGGCCTTGGGGAAAAGTACGCATACCGTTGTAGTCGGGCGAGTTTCTGCTTTCAGGTGAAACAGAACTTTTGCGGATTGGTCAATCCGTTCGTGAGATATGGGAGTTTGGAGGTAAGAAGCACTTGAGAGACTCAAAATTTTCGCAGTTCTGATGCTCTAAACGAATAACTGGAACGGTCTAGGGGAAAAGTACACATACCGTTGTAATCGGGCGAGTTTCTACTTTCAGATGCAACAGAAATTTTGCGGATTGTTCAATCCGTTCGCGAGATATGGCAGTTTGGAGGTAAGAAACGCTTGAGAAACTAAAAATTTTCGCAGTTCTTATGCTCGAAACGAATAACTAGAACGGGCTAGGGGAAAAGCACTCATACCGTTGTGATCGGGCGAGTTTCTACTTTCAGGTGCAACAGAAATTTGGCGGATTGGTCAATCCGTTCGCGAGATATGGCAGTTTGGAGGTAAGAAACGCTTGAGAAACTCAAAATTTTCGTAGTTCTGATGCTCGAAACGAATAACTAGAACGGCCTAGGGGAAAAGTACACATACCGTTGTAATCGGGCGAGTTTCTACTTTCAGATGCAACAGAAATTTTGCGGATTGGTCAATCCTTTCGCGAGATATTGCAGTTTGGAGGTAAGAAACGCTTGAGCAACTCAAAATTTTCGCAGTTCTGATGCTCGAAACGAATAAGCAGAACGGCCTAGGGGAAAAGTACGCATACCGTTGTAATCGGGCGAGTTTCTACTTTCGGATGCAACAGAAATTTTGCGGACTGGTCAATCCGTTCGCGAGATGTGGCAGTTTGTATGTAAGAAACGCTTGAGAAACTCAAAATTTTCGGAGTTCTGATGCTCGAAACGAATAACTGGAACGGCCTAGGGGAAGAGTACACATACCGTTGTAATCGGGCGAGATTCTACTTTCAGATGCAACAGAAATTTTGCGGATTGGTCAATCCGTTCGCGAAATATGGCAGTTTGGAGGTAAGAAACGCTTGAGAATCTCAAAATTTTCGCAGTTCTGATGCTCGACAAGCATAACTAGAACGGACTAGGGGAAAAGTACTCACACTGTTGAAATCGGGCGAGTTTCTACTTTCAGATGCAACAGAAATTTTGCGGATTGGTCAATCCGTTCGCGAGATATGGCAGTTTGGAGGTAAGAAACGCTTGAGAAACACAAAATTTTCGCAGTTCTGGTGCTCGACAAGCATAACTAGGACGGACTAGGGGAAAAGTACTCATACCGTTGTGATCGGGCGAGTTTCTACTTTCAGATGCCACAGAAATTTTGCGGATTGGTCAATCCGTTCGCGAAATATGGCAGTTTGGAGGTAAGAAACGCTTGAGAATCTCAAAATTTTCGCAGTTCTGATGCTCGACAAGCATAACTAGAACGGACTAGGGGAAAAGTACTCACACTGTTGAAATCGGGCGAGTTTCTACTTTCGGATGCAACAGAAATTTTGCGGATTGGTGTATCCGTTCGCGAGATATGGGAGTTTGGAGGTAAGAAACACTTGAGAAACTCAAAATTTTCGCAGTTCTGGTGCTCGACAAGCATAACTAGGACGGACTAGGGGAAAAGTACTCATACCGTTGTGATCGGGCGAGTTTCTACTTTCAGATGCAACAGAAATTTTGCGGATTGGTCAATCCTTTCGTGAGATATGGCAGTTTGGAGGTAAGAAACGCTTGAGAAACTCAAAATTTTCGCTGTTCTGATGCTCGAAACGAATAACTAGAACGGCCTACGGGAAAAGTACGCATGACCTTTGTAATCGGGCGGGTTTCTGCTTTCAGATGCAACAGAAATTTTGCGGATTGGTCAATCCGTTCGCGAGATATGGGAGTTTGGAGGTAAGAAACACTTGAGAAACTCAAAATTTTCGCAGTTCTGGTGCTCGACAAGCATAACTAGGACGGACTAGGGGAAAAGTACTCATACCGTTGTAATCGGGCGAGTTTCTACTTTCAGATGCAACAGAAATTTTGCGGATTGGTGTATCCGTTCGCGAGATATGGCAGTTTGGAGGTAAGAAACGCTTGAGCAACTCAAAATTTTCGCAGTTCTGATGCTCGAAACGAACAACCAGAACGGCCTAGGGGAAAAGTACGCATACCGTTGTAATCGGGCGAGTTTCTACTTTCAGATGCAACAGAAATTTTGCGGATTGGTCAATCCGTTCCTGAGATATGGCAGTTTGGAGGAAAGAAACGGTTGAGAAACTCAAAATTTTCACATTTCTGATGCTCGGAACGAATAACTAGAACGGCATAGGGGAAAAGTACGCATACCGTTGTAATCGGGCGAGTTTCTACTTTCAGATGCAACAGAAGTTTTGCAGATTGGTCAATCCGTTCGCGAGATATGGCAGTTTGGATGTAAGAAACGCTTGAGAAACTCAAAATTTTCGCAGTTCTGATACTCGAAACGAATAACCAGAACGGCCTAGGGGAAAACTACGCATACCGTTGTAATCGGGCGAGTTTCTACTTTCAGATGCAACAGACACTTTGCGGATTGGTCAATCCGTTCGCGAGATATGGCAGTTTGGAAGTAAGAAACGCTTGAGAAACACAAAATTTTCGCAGTTCTGATGCTCGAAACGAATAACTAGAACGGCATAGGGGAAAAGTACGCATACCGTTGTAATCGGGCGAGTTTCTACTTTCAGATGCAACAGAAGTTTTGCGGATTGGTCAATCCGTTCGCGAGATATGGCAGTTTGGATGTAAGAAACGCTTGAGAAACTCAAAATTTTCGCAGTTCTGATGCTCGAAACGAATAACCAGAACGGCCTAGGGGAAAACTACGCATACCGTTGTAATCGGGCGAGTTTCTACTTTCAGATGCAACAGACACTTTGCGGATTGGTCAATCCGTTCGCGAGATATGGCAGTTTGGATGTAAGAAACGCTTGAGAAACTCAAAATTTTCGCAGTTCTGGTGCTCGAAACGAATAACTAGAACGGCCTAGGGGAAAAGTACGCATACCGTTGTAATCGGGCGAGTTTCTACTTTCAGAGGCAACAGAAATTTTGCGGATTGGTGAATCCGTTCGCGAGATATGGCAGTTTGCAGGTAAGAAACGCTTGAGAAACTCAAAATTTTCGCAGCTCTGATGCTCGAAACGAGTAACTAGAACGGCCTAAGGGAATAGTACGCATACCGTTGAAATCGGGCGAGTTTCTACTTTCAGATGCAACAGAAATTTTGCGGATTGGTCAATCCGTTCGCGAGATATGGCAATTTCGAGGTAAGACGCGCTTGAGAAACTCAAAATTTTCGCAGTTCTGATGCTCGAAACGAATAACGAGAACGGCCTAGGGGAAAAGTACGTATACAGTTGTAATCGGGCGACTTTCTACTTTCAGATGCAACAGAAATTTTGCGGATTGGTCAATCCGTTCGCGAGATATGGCAGTTTGGAGGTAAGAAACGGTTGAGAAACTCAAAATTTTCACAGTTCTGATGCTCGAAACGAATAACTAGAACGGCCTAGGGGAAAAGTACTCATACCGTTGTAATCGGGCGTGTTTCAACTTTCAGATGCAACAGAAATTTTGCGGATTGGTCAATCCGTTCGCGAGATATGGCAGTTGGGAGGTAAGAAACGCTTGAGAAACTCAAAATTTTCGCAGTTCTGATGCTCGAGACGAATAACTAGAATGGCCTAGGGGAAAACTGCACATACCGTTGTAATCGGGCGAGTTTCTACTTTCAGATGCAAGAGAAATTTTGCGGATTGGTCAATCCGTTCGCGAGACATGGCAGTTTGGAGGTAAGAAACGCTTGAGAAACTCAAAATTTTCGCAGTTCTGATAATCGAAACGAATAACTAGAACGGCCTAGGGGAAAAGTACGCATACCGTAGTAATCGGGCGGGTTTCTACTTTCAGATGCAACAGAAGTTTTGCGGATTGGTCAATCCGTTCGCGAGATGTGGCAGTTTGGGGGTAAGAAAGGCTTGAGAAGCTCAAAATTTTCGCAGTTCTGATGCTCGAAACGAATAACTAGAACGGCCTAGGGGAAAAGTACGCATACCGTTGTAATCGGTCCAGTTGCTACTTTCAGAGGCAACAGAAATTTTGCGTATTGGTCAATCCGTTCGCGAGATATGGCAGTTTGGAGGAAAGAAACGGCTGAGAAACTCGAAATTTTCAAACTTCTGATGCTCGAAACGAATAACTAGAATGGCCTAGGGGAAAAGTACTCATACCGTTGTAATCGGGCGAGTATCTACTTTCAGATGCAACAGAAATTTTGCGGATTGGTCAATCCGTTCGCGAGATATGGCAGTTGGGATGTAAGAAACGCTTGAGAAACTCAAAATTTTCGCAGTTCTGATGCTCGAAACGAATAACTAGAACGGTCTAGGGGAAAAGTACGCATACCGTTGTAATCGGGCGAGTTTCTACTTTCAGATGCAACAGAAGTTTTGCGGATTGGTCAATCCGTTCGCGAGATATGGCAGTTTGGAGGTAAGAAACGCTTGAGAAACTCAAAATTTTCGCAGTTCTGATGCTCGAAACGAATAACTAGAACGGTCTAGGGGAAAAGTACGCATACCGTTGTAATCGGGCGAGTTTCTACTTTCAGATGCAACAGAAATTTTGCGGATTGGTCTATCCGTTCGCGAGATATGGCAGTTTGGAGGTAAGAAACGCTTGAGAAACTCAAAATTTTCGCAGTGCTGATGCTCGAAACGAATAACTACAACGGCTTAGGGGAAAAGTACGCATACAGTTGTAATCGGGCGAGTTTCTACTTTCAGATGCAACAGAAATTTTGCGGATTGGTCAATCCGTTCGCGCGTTATGGCAGTTTGGATGTGAGAAACGCTTGAGAAACTCAAAATTTTCGCAGTTCTGATGCTCGACAAGCATAACTAGAACGGCCTAGGGGAAAAGTACGCATACCGTTGTAATCGGGCGAGTTTCTACTTTCAGATGCAACAGAAATTTTGCGGATTGGTCAATCCGTTCGCGAGATATGGCAGTTTGGAGGTAAGAAACGCTTGAGAAACTCCAAATTTTCGCAGATCTGATGCTCGAGACGAATAACTAGAATGGCCTAGGGGAAAACTGCACATACCGTTGTAATCGGGCGAGTTTCTACTTTCAGATGCAAGAGAAATTTTGCGGATTGGTCAATCCGTTCGCGAGACATGGCAGTTTGGAGGTAAGAAACGCTTGAGAAACTCAAAATTTTCGCAGTTCTGATGCTCCAAACGAATAACTAGAACAGCCTAGGGGAAAAGTACGCATACCGTTGTAATCGGGCGGGTTTCTACTTTCAGATGCAACAGAAGTTTTGCGGATTGGTCAATCCGTTCGCGAGATATGGCAGTTTGGATGTAAGAAAGGCTTGAGAAGCTCAAAATTTTCGCTGTTCTGATGCTCGAAACGAATAACTAGAACGGCCTAGGGGAAAAGTACGCATACCGTTGTAATCGGTCCAGTTGCTACTTTCAGATGCAACAGAAATTTTGCGTATTCGTCAATCCGTTCGCGAGATATGGCAGTTTGGAGGAAAGAAACGGCTGAGAAACTCGAAATTTTCAAACTTCTGATGCTCGAAACGAATAACTAGAACGGCCTAGGGGAAAAGTACTCATACCGTTGTAATCGGGCGAGTATCTACTTTCAGATGCAACAGAAATTTTGCGGAATGGTGTATCCGTTCGCGAGATATGGCAGTTTGGATGTAAGAAACGCTTGAGCAACTCAAAATTTTCGCAGTTCTGATGCTCGAAACGAATAACCAGAACGGCCTAGGGGAAAAGTTCGCATAGCGTTGTAATCGGGCGAGTTTCTACTTTCAGATGCAACAGAAATTTTGCGGATTGGTCAATCCGTTCGCCAGACATGGCAGTTTGGAGGTAAGAAACGCTTGAGAAACTCAAAATTTTGGCAGCTCTGATGCTCGAAACGAATAACTAGAATGGCCTAGGGGAAAAGTACGCATACAGTTGTAATCGGGCGAGTTTCTACTTTCAGATGCAACAGAAATTTTGCGGATTGGTCAATCCGTTCGCGCGATATGGCAGTTTGGAGGTGAGAAACGCTTGAGAAACTCAAAATTTTCGCAGTTCTGATGCTCGACAAGCATAACTATAACGGCCTAGGGGAAAAGTACGCATACCGTTGTAATCGGGCGAGTTTCTACTTTCAGATGCAACAGAAATTTTGCGGATTGGTCAATCCGTTCGCGAGATATGGCAGTTGGGATGTAAGAAACGCTTGAGAAACTCAAAATTTTCGCAGTTCTGATGCTCGAAACGAATAACTAGAACGGTCTAGGGGAAAAGTACGCATACCGTTGTAATCGGGCGAGTTTCTACTTTCAGATGCAACAGAAGTTTTGCGGATTGGTCAATCCGTTCGCGAGATATGGCAGTTTGGAGGTAAGAAACGCTTGAGAAACTCAAAATTTTCGCAGTTCTGATGCTCGAAACGAATAACTAGAACGGTCTAGGGGAAAAGTACGCATACCGTTGTAATCGGGCGAGTTTCTACTTTCAGAAATTTTGCGGATTGGTCAATCCGTTCCCGAGACATGGCAGTTTGGAGGAAAGAAACAGTTGAGAAACTCAAAATTTTCACATTTCTGATGCTCGAAACGAATAACTAGAACGGCAAAGGGGAAAAGTACGCATACCGTTGTAATCGGGCGAGTTTCTACTTTCAGATGCAACAGAAGTTTTGCGGATTGGTCAATCCGTTTGCGAGATATGGCAGTTTGGATGTAAGAAACGCTTGAGAAACTCAAAATTTTCGCAGTTCTGATGCTCGAAACGAATAACCAGAACGGCCTAGGGGAAAACTACGCATACCGTTGTAATCGGGCGAGTTTCTACATTCAGATGCAACAGAAATTTTGCTGATTGGTCAATCCGTTCGCGAGATATGGCAGTTTGGAGGTAAGAAACGCTTGAGAAACTCAAAATTTTCGCAGTTCTGATGCTCGAAACGAATAACTAGAACGGCCTAGGGGAAAAGTACACATACCGTTGCAATTGGGCGTGTGTCTACTTTCAGATGCAAAAGAAATTTTGCGGATTGGTCTATCCGTTCGCGAGATATGGCAGTTTGGAGGTAAGAAACGCATGAGAAACTCAAAATTTTCGCAGTTCTGATACTCGAAACGAATGACCAGAACGGCCTAGGGGAAAAGTACTCATACCGTTGTAATCGGGCGTGTTTCAACTTTCAGATGCAAGAGAAATTTTGCGGATTGGTCAATCCGTTCGCGAGACATGGCAGTTTGGAGGTAAGAAACGCTTGAGAAACTCAAAATTTTCGCAGTTCTGATAATCGAAACGAATAACTAGAACGGCCTAGGGGAAAAGTACGCATACCGTAGTAATCGGGCGGGTTTCTACTTTCAGATGCAACAGAAGTTTTGCGGATTGGTCAATCCGTTCGCGAGATGTGGCAGTTTGGGGGTAAGAAAGGCTTGAGAAGCTCAAAATTTTCGCAGTTCTGATGCTTGAAACGAATAACTAGAACGGCCTAGGGGAAAAGTACGCATACCGTTGTAATCGGTCCAGTTGCTACTTTCAGAGGCAACAGAAATTTTGCGTATTGGTCAATCCGTTCGCGAGATATGGCAGTTTGGAGGAAAGAAACGGCTGAGAAACTCGACATTTTCAAACTTCTGATGCTCGAAACGAATAACTAGAATGGCCTAGGGGAAAAGTACTCATACCGTTGTAGTCGGGCGAGTATCTACTTTCAGATGCAACAGAAATTTTGCGGATTGGTCAATCCGTTCGCGAGATATGGCAGTTTGGAGGAAAGAAACGGTTGAGAAACTCAAAATTTTCACATTTCTGATGCTCGAAACGAATAACTAGAATGGCCTAGGGGAAAAGTACTCATACCGTTGTAATCGGGCGAGTATCTACTTTCAGATGCAACAGAAATTTTGCGGATTGGTCAATCCGTTCGCGAGATATGTCAGTTTGGAGGTAAGAAACGCTTGAGAAACTCAAAATTTTCGCAGTTCTGATGCTCGAAACGAATAACTAGAACGGTCTAGGGGAAAAGTACGCATACCGTTGTAATCGGGCGAGTTTCTACTTTCAGATGCAACAGAAGTTTTGCGGATTGGTCAATCCGTTCGCGAGATATGGCAGTTTGGACGTAACAAACGCTTGTGAAACTCAAAATTTTCGCAGTTCTGGTGCTCGAAACGAATAACTAGAACGGCCTAGGGGAAAAGTACGCATACCGTTGTAATCGGGCGAGTTTCTACTTTCAGAGGCAACAGAAATTTTGCGGATTGGTCAATCCGTTCCCGAGACATGGCAGTTTGGAGGAAAGAAACGGTTGAGAAACTCAAAATTTTCACATTTCTGATGCTCGAAACGAATAACTAGAACGGCAAAGGGGAAAAGTACGCATACCGTTGTAATCGGGCGAGTTTCTACTTTCAGATGCAACAGAAGTTTTGCGGATTGGGCAATCCGTTTGCGAGATATGGCAGTTTGGATGTAAGAAACGCTTGAGAAACTCAAAATTTTCGCAGTTCTGATGCTCGAAACGAATAACCAGAACGGCCTAGGGGAAAACTACGCATACCGTTGTAATCGGGCGAGTTTCTACTTTCAGATGCAACAGACACTTTGCGGATTGGTCAATCCGTTCGCGAGATATGGCAGTTTGGAGGTAAGAAACGCTTGAGAAACTCAAAATTTTCGCAGTTCTGATGCTCGAACCGAATAACTAGAACGGCCTAGGGGAAAAGTACGCATACAGTTGTAATCGGGCGAGTTTCTACTTTCAGATGCAACAGAAATTTTGCGGATTGGTCAATCCGTTCGCGAGATATGGCAGTTGGGATGTAAGAAACGCTTGAGATACTCAAAATTTTCGCAGTTCTGATGCTCGAAACGAATAACTAGAACGGTCTAGGGGAAAAGTACGCATACCGTTGTAATCGGGCGAGTTTCTACTTTCAGATGCAACAGAAGTTTTGCGGATCGGTCAATCCGTTCGCGAGATATGGCAGTTTGGATGTAAGAAACGCTTGAGAAACTCAAAATTTTCGCAGTTCTGGTGCTCGAAACGAATAACTAGAACGGCCTAGGGGAAAAGTACGCATACCGTTGTAATCGGGCGAGTTTCTACTTTCAGAGGCAACAGAAATTTTGCGGATTGGTGAATCCGTTCGCGAGATATGGCAGTTTGGAGGTAAGAAACGCTTGAGAAACTCAAAATTTTCGCAGCTCTGATGCTCGAAACGAGTAACTAGAACGGTCTAAGGGAAAAGTACTCATACCGTTGAAATCGGGCGAGTTTCTACTTTCAGATGCAACAGAAATTTTGCGGATTGGTCAATCCGTTCGCGAGATATGGCAGTTTGAATGTAAGAAACGCTTGAGAAACTCAAAATTTTCGCAGTTCTGGTGCTCGAAACGAATAACTAGAACGGCCTAGGGGAAAAGTACGCATACCGTTGTAATCGGGCGAGTTTCTACTTTCAGAGGCAACAGAAATTTTGCGGATTGGTGAATCCGTTCGCGAGATATGGCAGTTTGGAAGTAAGAAACGCTTGAGAAACTCAAAATTTTCGCAGCTCTGATGCTCGAAACGAGTAACTAGAACGGCCTAAGGGAAAAGTACTCATACCGTTGAAATCGGGCGAGTTTCTACTTTCAGATGCAACAGAAATTTTGCGGATTGGTCAATTCGTTCGCGAGATATGGCAGTTTGGAGGTAAGACGCGCTTGAGAAACTCAAAATTTTCGCAGTTCTGATGCTCGAAACGAATAACGAGAACGGCCTAGGGGAAAAGTACGCATACAGTTGTAATCGGGCGAGTTTCTACTTTCAGATGCAACAGAAATTTTGCGGATTGGTCAATCCGTTCGCGAGATATGGCAGTTTAGAGGTAAGAAACGGTTGAGAAACTCAAAACTTTCACAGTTCTGATGCTCGAAACGAATAACTAGAACGGCCTAGGGGAAAAGTACTCATACCGTTGTAATCGGGCGAGTTTCTACTTTCAAATGCAAGAGAAATTTTGCGGATTGGACAATCCGTTCGCGAGACATGGCAGTTTGGAGGTAAGAAACGCTTGGTAAACTCAAAATTTTCGCAGTTCTGATGCTCGAAACGAATAACTAGAACGGCCTAGGGGAAAAGTACGCATACCGTTGTAATCGGGCGGGTTTCTACTTTCGGATGCAACAGAAGTTTTGCGGATTGGTCAATCCGTTCGCGAGATATGGCAGTTTGGAGGTAAGAAAGGCTTGAGAAGCTCAAAATTTTCGCAGTTCTGATGCTCGAAACGAATAACTAGAACGGCCTAGGGGAAAAGTACGCATACCGTTGTAATCGGTCCAGTTGCTACTTTCAGATGCAACAGAAATTTTGCGTATTGGACAATCCGTTCGCGAGATATGGCAGTTTGGAGGAAAGAAACGGCTGAGAAACACGAAATTTTCAAACTTCTGATGCTCGAAACGAATAACTAGAACGGCCTAGGGGAAAAGTACTCATACCGTTGTAATCGGGCGAGTATCTACTTTCAGATGCAACAGAAATTTTGCGGAATGGTGTATCCGTTCGCGAGATATGGCAGTTTGGATGTAAGAAACGCTTGAGCAACTCAAAATTTTCGCAGTTCTGATGCTCGAAACGAATAACCAGAACGGCCTAGGGGAAAAGTTCGCATAGCGTTGTAATCGGGCGAGTTTCTACTTTCAGATGCCACAGAAATTTTGCTGATTGGTCAATCCGTTCGCGAGATATGGCAGTTTGGAGATAAGAAACGCTTGAGAAACTCAAAATTTTCACAACTCTGATGCTCGAAACGAATAACTAGAACGGCCTAGGGGAAAATACTCATACCGTTGTAATCGGGCGCGTTTCTACTTTCAGATGCAACAGAAATTTTGCGGATTGGTCAATCCGTTCGCGAGATATGGCAGTTTGGAGGTAAGACGCGCTTGAGAAACTCAAAATTTTCGCAGTTCTGATGCTCGAAACGAATAACGAGAACGGCCTAGGGGAAAAGTACGCATACAGTTGTAATCGGGCGAGTTTCTACTTTCAGATGCAACAGAAATTTTGCGGATTGGTCAATCCGTTCGCGAGATATGGCAGTTTGGAGGTAAGAAACGGTTGAGAAACTCAAAATTTTCACAATTCTGATGCTCGAAACGAATAACTAGAACGGCCTAGGGGAAAAGTACTCATACCGTTGTAATCGGGCGTGTTTCAACTTTCAGATGCAACAGAAATTTTGCGGATTGGTCAATCCGTTCGCGAGATATGGCAGTTTGGACGTAAGAAACGCTTGAGAAACTCAAAATTTTCGCAGTTCTGATGCTCGAAACGAATAACTAAAACGGCCTAGGGGACAGGTTCGCATACCGTTGTAATCGGGCGAGTTTCTACATTCAGATGCAACAGAAATTTTGCTGATTGGTCAATCCGTTCGCGAGATATGGCAGTTTGGAGGCAAGAAACGCTTGAGAAACTCAAAATTTTCGCAGTTCTGATGCTCGAAACGAATAACTAGAACGGCCTAGGGGAAAAGTACACATACCGTTGCAATTGGGCGTGTGTCTACTTTCAGATGCAACAGAAATTTTGCGGATTGGTCTATCCGTTCGCGAGATATGGCAGTTTGGAGGTAAGAAACGCATGAGAAACTCAAAATTTTCGCAGTTCTGATACTCGAAACGAATGACCAGAACGGCCTAGGGGAAAAGTACTCATACCATTGTAATCGGGCGAGTTTCTACTTTCAGATGCAACAGAAATTTTGCGGATTGGTCAATCCGTTCGCGAGATATGGCAGTTTGGAGGTAAGAAACGCTTGAGAAACTCAAAATTTTCGCAGTTCTGATGCTCGAAACGAATAACCAGAACGGCCTAGGGGAAAAGTTCGCATAGCGTTGTAATCGGGCGAGTTTCTACTTTCAGATGCCACAGAAATTTTGCTGATTGGTCAATCCGTTCGCGAGATATGGCAGTTTGGAGATAAGAAACGCTTGAGAAACTCAAAATTTTCACAACTCTGATGCTCGAAACGAATAACTAGAACGGCCTAGGGGAAAATACTCATACCGTTGTAATCGGGCGCGTTTCTATTTTCAGATGCAACAGAAATTTTGCGGATTGGTCTATCCGTTCGCGAGATATGGCAGTTTGGAAGTAAGAAACGCTTGAGAAACTCAAAATTTTCGCAGTGCTGATGCTCGAAACGAATAACTAGAACGGCCTAGGGGAAAAGTACGCATACAGTTGTAATCGGGCGAGTTTCTACTTTCAGATGCAACAGAAATTTTGCGGATTGCTCAATCCGTTCGCGAGATATGGCAGTTGGGATGTAAGAAACGCTTGAGATACTCAAAATTTTCGCAGTTCTGATGCTCGAAACGAATAACTAGAACGGTCTAGGGGAAAAGTACGCATACCGTTGTAATCGGGCGAGTTTCTACTTTCAGATGCAACAGAAGTTTTGCGGATTGGTCAATCCGTTCGCGAGATATGGCAGTTTGGATGTAAGAAACGCTTGAGAAACTCAAAATTTTCGCAGTTCTGGTGCTCGAAACGAATAACTAGAACGGCCTAGGGGAAAAGTACGCATACCGTTGTAATCGGGCGAGTTTCTACTTTCAGAGGCAACAGAAATTTTGCGGATTGGTGAATCGGTTCGCGAGATATGGCAGTTTGGAGGTAAGAAACGCTTGAGAAACTCAAAATTTTCGCAGCTCTGATGCTCGAAACGAATAACTAGAACGGCCTAGGGGAAAAGTACGCATACCGTTGTAATCGGGCGAGTTTCTACTTTCAGAGGCAACAGAAATTTTGCGGATTGGTCAATCCGTTCCCGAGACATGGCAGTTTGGAGGCAAGAAACGCTTGAGAAACTCAAAATTTTCGCAGTTCTGATGCTCGAAACGAATAACCAGAACGGCCTAGGGGAAAACTACGCATACCGTTGTAATCGGGCGAGTTTCTACTTTCAGATGCAACAGACACTTTGCGGATTGGTCAATCCGTTCGCGAGATATGGCAGTTTGGAGGTAAGAAACGCTTGAGAAACTCAAAATTTTAGCAGTTCTGATGCTCGAACCGAATAACTAGAACGGCCTAGGGGAAAAGTACGCATACAGTTGTAATCGGGCGAGTTTCTACTTTCAGATGCAACAGAAATTTTGCGGATTGGTCAATCCGTTCGCGAGATATGGCAGTTGGGATGTAAGAAACGCTTGAGATACTCAAAATTTTCGCAGTTCTGATGCTCGAAACGAATAACTAGAACGGTCTAGGGGAAAAGTACGCATACCGTTGTAATCGGGCGAGTTTCTACTTTCAGATGCAACAGAAGTTTTGCGGATTGGTCAATCCGTTCGCGAGATATGGCAGTTTGGATGTAAGAAACGCTTGAGAAACTCAAAATTTTCGCAGTTCTGGTGCTCGAAACGAATAACTAGAACGGCCTAGGGGAAAAGTACGCATACCGTTGTAATCGGGCGAGTTTCTACTTTCAGAGGCAACAGAAATTTTGCGGATTGGTGAATCCGTTCGCGAGATACGGCAGTTTGGAGGTAAGAAACGCTTGAGAAACTCAAAATTTTCGCAGCTCTGATGCTCGAAACGAGTAACTAGAACGGCCTAAGGGAAAAGTACGCATACCGTTGAAATTGGGCGAGTTTCTACTTTCAGATGCAACAGAAATTTTGCGGATTGGACAATCCGTTCGCGAGACATGGCAGTTTGGAGGTAAGAAACGCTTGGTAAACTCAAAATTTTCGCAGTTCTGATGCTCGAAACGAATAACTAGAACGGCCTAGGGGAAAAGTACGCATACCGTTGTAATCGGGCGGGTTTCTACTTTCGGATGCAACAGAAGTTTTGCGGATTGGTCAATCCGTTCGCGAGATATGGCAGTTTGGAGGTAAGAAAGGCTTGAGAAGCTCAAAATTTTCGCAGTTCTGATGCTCGAAACGAATAACTAGAACGGCCTAGGGGAAAAGTACGCATACCGTTGTAATCGGTCCAGTTGCTACTTTCAGATGCAACAGAAATTTTGCGTATTGGACAATCCGTTCGCGAGATATGGCAGTTTGGAGGAAAGAAACGGCTGAGAAACACGAAATTTTCAAACTTCTGATGCTCGAAACGAATAACTAGAACGGCCTAGCGGAAAAGTACTCATACCGTTGTAATCGGGCGAGTATCTACTTTCAGATGCAACAGAAATTTTGCGGAATGGTGTATCCGTTCGCGAGATATGGCAGTTTGGATGTAAGAAACGCTTGAGCAACTCAAAATTTTCGCAGTTCTGATGCTCGAAACGAATAACCAGAACGGCCTAGGGGAAAAGTTCGCATAGCGTTGTAATCGGGCGAGTTTCTACTTTCAGATGCCACAGAAATTTTGCTGATTGGTCAATCCGTTCGCGAGATATGGCAGTTTGGAGATAAGAAACGCTTGAGAAACTCAAAATTTTCACAACTCTGATGCTCGAAACGAATAACTAGAACGGCCTAGGGGAAAATACTCATACCGTTGTAATCGGGCGCGTTTCTACTTTCAGATGCAACAGAAATTTTGCGGATTGGTCAATCCGTTCGCGAGATATGGCAGTTTGGAGGTAAGACGCGCTTGAGAAACTCAAAATTTTCGCAGTTCTGATGCTCGAAACGAATAACGAGAACGGCCTAGGGGAAAAGTACGCATACAGTTGTAATCGGGCGAGTTTCTACTTTCAGATGCAACAGAAATTTTGCGGATTGGTCAATCCGTTCGCGAGATATGGCAGTTTGGAGGTAAGAAACGGTTGAGAAACTCAAAATTTTCACAATTCTGATGCTCGAAACGAATAACTAGAACGGCCTAGGGGAAAAGTACTCATACCGTTGTAATCGGGCGTGTTTCAACTTTCAGATGCAACAGAAATTTTGCGGATTGGTCAATCCGTTCGCGAGATATGGCAGTTTGGACGTAAGAAACGCTTGCGAAACTCAAAATTTTCGCAGTTCTGATGCTCGAAACGAATAACTAAAACGGCCTAGGGGACAGGTTCGCATACCGTTGTAATCGGGCGAGTTTCTACATTCAGATGCAACAGAAATTTTGCTGATTGGTCAATCCGTTCGCGAGATATGGCAGTTTGGAGGCAAGAAACGCTTGAGAAACTCAAAATTTTCGCAGTTCTGATGCTCGAAACGAATAACTAGAACGGCCTAGGGGAAAAGTACACATACCGTTGCAATTGGGCGTGTGTCTACTTTCAGATGCAACAGAAATTTTGCGGATTGGTCTATCCGTTCGCGAGATATGGCAGTTTGGAGGTAAGAAACGCATGAGAAACTCAAAATTTTCGCAGTTCTGATACTCGAAACGAATGACCAGAACGGCCTAGGGGAAAAGTACTCATACCATTGTAATCGGGCGAGTTTCTACTTTCAGATGCAACAGAAATTTTGCGGATTGGTCAATCCGTTCGCGAGATATGGCAGTTTGGAGGTAAGAAACGCTTGAGAAACTCAAAATTTTCGCAGTTCTGATGCTCGAAACGAATAACCAGAACGGCCTAGGGGAAAAGTTCGCATAGCGTTGTAATCGGGCGAGTTTCTACTTTCAGATGCCACAGAAATTTTGCTGATTGGTCAATCCGTTCGCGAGATATGGCAGTTTGGAGATAAGAAACGCTTGAGAAACTCAAAATTTTCACAACTCTGATGCTCGAAACGAATAACTAGAACGGCCTAGGGGAAAATACTCATACCGTTGTAATCGGGCGCGTTTCTATTTTCAGATGCAACAGAAATTTTGCGGATTGGTCTATCCGTTCGCGAGATATGGCAGTTTGGAAGTAAGAAACGCTTGAGAAACTCAAAATTTTCGCAGTGCTGATGCTCGAAACGAATAACTAGAACGGCCTAGGGGAAAAGTACGCATACAGTTGTAATCGGGCGAGTTTCTACTTTCAGATGCAACAGAAATTTTGCGGATTGCTCAATCCGTTCGCGAGATATGGCAGTTGGGATGTAAGAAACGCTTGAGATACTCAAAATTTTCGCAGTTCTGATGCTCGAAACGAATAACTAGAACGGTCTAGGGGAAAAGTACGCATACCGTTGTAATCGGGCGAGTTTCTACTTTCAGATGCAACAGAAGTTTTGCGGATTGGTCTATCCGTTCGCGAGATATGGCAGTTTGGAGGTAAGAAACGCATGAGAAACTCAAAATTTTCGCAGTTCTGATACTCGAAACGAATGACCAGAACGGCCTAGGGGAAAAGTACTCATACCATTGTAATCGGGCGAGTTTCTACTTTCAGATGCAACAGAAATTTTGCGGATTGGTCAATCCGTTCGCGAGATATGGCAGTTTGGACGTAACAAACGCTTGAGAAACTCAAAATTTTCGCAGTTCTGGTGCTCGAAACGAATAACTAGAACGGCCTAGGGGAAAAGTACGCATACCGTTGTAATCGGGCGAGTTTCTACTTTCAGAGGCAACAGAAATTTTGCGGATTGGTCAATCCGTTCCCGAGACATGGCAGTTTGGAGGAAAGAAACGGTTGAGAAACTCAAAATTTTCACATTTCTGATGCTCGAAACGAATAACTAGAACGGCAAAGTGGAAAAGTACGCATACCGTTGTAATCGGGCGAGTTTCTACTTTCAGATGCAACAGAAGTTTTGCGGATTGGTCAATCCGTTTGCGAGATATGGCAGTTTGGATGTAAGAAACGCTTGAGAAACTCAAAATTTTCGCAGTTCTGATGCTCGAAACGAATAACCAGAACGGCCTAGGGGAAAACTACGCATACCGTTGTAATCGGGCGAGTTTCTACTTTCAGATGCAACAGACACTTTGCGGATTGGTCAATCCGTTCGCGAGATATGGCAGTTTGGAGGTAAGAAACGCTTGAGAAACTCAAAATTTTCGCAGTTCTGATGCTCGAACCGAATAACTAGAACGGCCTAGGGGAAAAGTACGCATACAGTTGTAATCGGGCGAGTTTCTACTTTCAGATGCAACAGAAATTTTGCGGATTGGTCAATCCGTTCGCGAGATATGGCAGTTGGGATGTAAGAAACGCTTGAGATACTCAAAATTTTCGCAGTTCTGATGCTCGAAACGAATAACTAGAACGGTCTAGGGGAAAAGTACGCATACCGTTGTAATCGGGCGAGTTTCTACTTTCAGATGCAACAGAAGTTTTGCGGATTGGTCAATCCGTTCGCGAGATATGGCAGTTTGGATGTAAGAAACGCTTGAGAAACTCAAAATTTTCGCAGTTCTGGTGCTCGAAACGAATAACTAGAACGGCCTAGGGGAAAAGTACGCATACCGTTGTAATCGGGCGAGTTTCTACTTTCAGATGCAACAGAAATTTTGCGGATTGGTCAATCCGTTCGCGAGATATGGCAGTTTGAAGGTAAGACGCGCTTGAGAAACTCAAAATTTTCGCAGTTCTGATGCTCGAAACGAATAACGAGAACGGCCTAGGGGAAAAGTACGCATACAGTTGTAATCGGGCGAGTTTCTACTTTCAGATGCAACAGAAATTTTGCGGATTGGTCAATCCGTTCGCGAGACATGGCAGTTTGGAGGTAAGAAACGCTTGGTAAACTCAAAATTTTCGCAGTTCTGATGCTCGAAACGAATAACTAGAACGGCCTAGGGGAAAAGTACGCATACCGTTGTAATCGGGCGGGTTTCTACTTTCAGATGCAACAGAAGTTTTGCGGATTGGTCAATACGTTCGCGAGATATGGCAGTTGGGATGTAAGAAACGCTTGAGATACTCAAAATTTTCGCAGTTCTGATGCTCGGAACGAATAACTAGGACGGTCTAGGGGAAAAGTACTCATACCGTTGTAATCGGGCGAGTATCTACTTTCAGATGCAACAGAAATTTTGCGGAATGGTGTATCCGTTCGCGAGATATGGCAGTTTGGAGGTAAGAAACGCATGAGAAACTCAAAATTTTCGCAGTTCTGATACTCGAAACGAATGACCAGAACGGCCTAGGGGAAAAGTACTCATACCATTGTAATCGGGCGAGTTTCTACTTTCAGATGCAACAGACACTTTGCGGATTGGTCAATCCGTTCGCGAGATATGGCAGTTTGGAGGTAAGAAACGCTTGAGAAACTCAAAATTTTCGCAGTTCTGATGCTCGAACCGAATAACTAGAACGGCCTAGGGGAAAAGTACGCATACAGTTGTAATCGGGCGAGTTTCTACTTTCAGATGCAACAGAAATTTTGCGGATTGGTCAATCCGTTCGCGAGATATGGCAGTTGGGATGTAAGAAACGCTTGAGATACTCAAAATTTTCGCAGTTCTGATGCTCGAAACGAATAACTAGAACGGTCTAGGGGAAAAGTACGCATACCGTTGTAATCGGGCGAGTTTCTACTTTCAGATGCAACAGAAGTTTTGCGGATTGGTCAATCCGTTCGCGAGATATGGCAGTTTGGATGTAAGAAACGCTTGAGAAACTCAAAATTTTCGCAGTTCTGGTGCTCGAAACGAATAACTAGAACGGCCTAGGGGAAAAGTACGCATACCGTTGTAATCGGGCGAGTTTCTACTTTCAGAGGCAACAGAAATTTTGCGGATTGGTGAATCCGTTCGCGAGATACGGCAGTTTGGAGGTAAGAAACGCTTGAGAAACTCAAAATTTTCGCAGCTCTGATGCTCGAAACGAGTAACTAGAACGGCCTAAGGGAAAAGTACGCATACCGTTGAAATCGGGCGAGTTTCTACTTTCAGATGCAACAGAAATTTTGCGGATTGGTCAATCCGTTCGCGAGATATGGCAGTTTGAAGGTAAGACGCGCTTGAGAAACTCAAAATTTTCGCAGTTCTGATGCTCGAAACGAATAACGAGAACGGCCTAGGGGAAAAGTACGCATACAGTTGTAATCGGGCGAGTTTCTACTTTCAGATGCAACAGAAATGTTGCGGATTGGTCAATCCGTTCGCGAGATATGGCAGTTTGGAGGTAAGAAACGGTTGAGAAACTCAAAATTTTCACAGTTCTGATGCTCGAAACGAATAACTAGAACGGCCTAGGGGAAAAGTACTCATACCGTTGTAATCGGGCGAGTATCTACTTTCAGATTCAACAGAAATTTCGCGGATTGGTCTATCCGTTCGCGAGATATGACAGTTTGGAGGTAAGAAACGCTTGAGAAACTCAAAATTTTCGCAGTTCTGATGCTCGAAACGAATAACTAGAATGGCCTAGGGGAAAAGCACACATACCGTTGCAATTGGGCGAGTTTCTACTTTCAGATGCAACAGAAATTTTGCGGATTGGTCAATCCGTTCGCGAGACATGGCAGTTTGGAGGTAAGAAACGCTTGAGATACTCAAAATTTTCGCAGTTATGATGCTCGAAACGAATAACTAGAACGGTCTAGGGGAAAAGTACGCATACCGTTGTAGTCGGGCGAGTTTCTACTTTCAGATGCAACAGAAGTTTTGCGGATTGGTCAATCCGTTCGCGAGATATGGCAGTTTGGATGTAAGAAACGCTTGAGAAACTCAAAATTTTCGCAGTTCTGGTGCTCGAAACGAATAACTAGAACGGCCTAGGGGAAAAGTACGCATACCGTTGTAATCGGGCGAGTTTCTACTTTCAGAGGCAACAGAAATTTTGCGGATTGGTGAATCCGTTCGCGAGATATGGCAGTTTGGAGGTAAGAAACGCTTGAGAAACTCAAAATTTTCGCAGCTCTGATGCTCGAAACGAGTAACTAGAACGGCCTAAGGGAAAAGTACGCATACCGTTGAAATCGGGCGAGTTTCTACTTTCAGATGCAACAGAAATTTTGCGGATTGGTCAATCCGTTCGCGAGATATGGCAGTTTGGAGGTAAGAAACGGTTGAGAAACTCAAAATTTTCACAGTTCTGATGCTCGAAACGAATAACTAGAACGGCCTAGGGGAAAAGTACTCATACCGTTGTAATCGGGCGAGTATCTACTTTCAGATTCAACAGAAATTTCGCGGATTGGTCTATCCGTTCGCGAGATATGACAGTTTGGAGGTAAGAAACGCTTGAGAAACTCAAAATTTTCGCAGTTCTGATGCTCGAAACGAATAACTAGAATGGCCTAGGGGAAAAGCACACATACCGTTGCAATTGGGCGAGTTTCTACTTTCAGATGCAACAGAAATTTTGCGGATTGGTCTATCCAATCGCGAGATATGGCAGTTTGGAGGTAAGAAACGCTTGAGAAACTCAAAATTTTCGCAGATCTGATGCTCGAGACGAATAACTAGAATGGCCTAGGGGAAAACTGCACATACCGTTGTAATCGGGCGAGTTTCTACTTTCAGGTGCAAGAGAAATTTTGCGGATTGGTCAATCCGTTCGCGAGACATGGCAGTTTGGAGGTAAGAAACGCTTGGTAAACTCAAAATTTTCGCAGTTCTGATGCTCGAGACGAATAACTAGAACGGCCTAGGGGAAAAGTACGCATACCGTTGTAATCGGGCGGGTTTCTACTTTCAGATGCAACAGAAGTTTTGCGGATTGGTCAATCCGTTCGCGAGATATGGCAGTTGGGATGTAAGAAACGCTTGAGATACCCAAAATTTTCGCAGTTCTGATGCTCGAAACGAATAACTAGAACGGTCTAGGGGGAAAGTACGCATACCGTTGTAGTCGGGCGAGTTTCTACTTTCAGATGCAACAGAAGTTTTGCGGATTGGTCAATTCGTTCGCGAGATATGGCAGTTTGGATGTAAGAAACGCTTGAGAAACTCAAAATTTTCGCAGCTCTGATGCTCGAAACGAGTAACTAGAACGGCCTAAGGGAAAAGTACGCATACCGTTGAAATCGGGCGAGTTTCTACTTTCAGATGCAACAGAAATTTTGCGGATTGGTCAATCCGTTCGCGAGATATGGCAGTTTGGAGGTAAGAAACGGTTGAGAAACTCAAAATTTTCACAGTTCTGATGCTCGAAACGAATAACTAGAACGGCCTAGGGGAAAAGTACTCATACCGTTGTAATCGGGCGAGTATCTACTTTCAGATTCAACAGAAATTTCGCGGATTGGTCTATCCGTTCGCGAGATATGACAGTTTGGAGGTAAGAAACGCTTGAGAAACTCAAAATTTTCGCAGTTCTGATGCTCGAAACGAATAACTAGAATGGCCTAGGGGAAAAGCACACATACCGTTGCAATTGGGCGAGTTTCTACTTTCAGATGCAACAGAAATTTTGCGGATTGGTCTATCCAATCGCGAGATATGGCAGTTTGGAGGTAAGAAACGCTTGAGAAACTCAAAATTTTCGCAGATCTGATGCTCGAGACGAATAACTAGAATGGCCTAGGGGAAAACTGCACATACCGTTGTAATCGGGCGAGTTTCTACTTTCAGGTGCAAGAGAAATTTTGCGGATTGGTCAATCCGTTCGCGAGACATGGCAGTTTGGAGGTAAGAAACGCTTGGTAAACTCAAAATTTTCGCAGTTCTGATGCTCGAGACGAATAACTAGAACGGCCTAGGGGAAAAGTACGCATACCGTTGTAATCGGGCGGGTTTCTACTTTCAGATGCAACAGAAGTTTTGCGGATTGGTCAATCCGTTCGCGAGATATGGCAGTTGGGATGTAAGAAACGCTTGAGATACCCAAAATTTTCGCAGTTCTGATGCTCGAAACGAATAACTAGAACGGTCTAGGGGGAAAGTACGCATACCGTTGTAGTCGGGCGAGTTTCTACTTTCAGATGCAACAGAAGTTTTGCGGATTGGTCAATTCGTTCGCGAGATATGGCAGTTTGGATATAAGAAACGCTTGAGAAACTCAAAATTTTCGCAGTTCTGGTGCTCGAAACGAATAACTAGAACGGCCTAGGGGAAAAGTACGCATACCGTTGTAATCGGGCGAGTTTCTACTTTCAGAGGCAACAGAAATTTTGCGGATTGGTGAATCCGTTCGCGAGATATGGCAGTTTGGAGGTAAGAAACGCTTGAGAAACTCAAAATTTTCGCAGCTCTGATGCTCGAAACGAGTAACTAGAACGGCCTAAGGGAAAAGTACGCATACCGTTGAAATCGGGCGAGTTTCTACTTTCAGATGCAACAGAAATTTTGCGGATTGGTCAATCCGTTCGCGAGATATGGCTGTTTGGAGGTAAGACGCGCTTGAGAAACTCAAAATTTTCGCAGATCTGATGCTCGAGACGAATAACTAGAATGGCCTAGGGGAAAACTGCACATACCGTTGTAATCGGGCGAGTTTCTACTTTCAGATGCAAGAGAAATTTTGCGGATTGGTCAATCCGTTCGCGAGACATGGCAGTTTGGAGGTAAGAAACGCTTGGTAAACTCAAAATTTTCGCAGTTCTGATGCTCGAAACGAATAACTAGAACGGCCTAGGGGAAAAGTACGCATACCGTTGTAATCGGGCGGGTTTCTACTTTCAGATGCAACAGAAGTATTGCGGATTGGTCAATCCGTTCGCGAGATATGGCAGTTTGGAGGTAAGAAAGGCTTGAGAAGCTCAAAATTTTCGCAGTTCTGATGCTCGAAACGAATAACTAGAACGGCCTAGGGGAAAAGTACGCATACCGTTGTAATCGGTCCAGTTGCTACTTTCAGATGCAACAGAAATTTTGCGTATTGGTCAATCCGTTCGCGAGATATGGCAGTTTGGAGGAAAGAAACGGCTGAGAAACATGAAATTTTCAAACTTCTGATGCTCGAAACGAATAACTAGAACGGCCTAGGGGAAAAGTACTCATACCGTTGTAATCGGGCGAGTATCTACTTTCAGATGCAAAAGAAATTTTGCGGAATGGTGTATCCGTTCGCGAGATATGGCAGTTTGGATGTAAGAAACGCTTGAGCAACTCAAAATTTTCGCAGTTCTGATGCTCGAAACGAATAACCAGAACGGCCTAGGGGAAAAGTTCGCATAGCGTTGTAATCGGGCGAGTTTCTACTTTCAGATGCCACAGAAATTTTGCTGATTGGTCAATCCGTTCGCGAGATATGGCAGTTTGGAGATAAGAAACGCTTGAGAAACTCAAAATTTTCGCAGTGCTGATGCTCGAAACGAATAACTAGAACGGCTTAGGGGAAAAGTACGCATACAGTTGTAATCGGGCGAGTTTCTACTTTCAGATGCAAAAGGAATTTTGCGGATTGGTCAATCCGTTCCCGAGATATGGCACTTTGGAGGAAAGAAACGGTTGAGAAACTCAAAATTTTCACATTTCTGATGCTCGAAACGAATAACTAGAACGGCCTAGGGGAAAAGTACTCATACCGTTGGAATCGGGCGAGTATCTACTTTCAGATTCAACAGAAATTTCGCGGATTGGTCTATCCGTTCGCGAGATATGACAGTTTGGAGGTAAGAAACGCTTGAGAAACTCAAAATTTTCGCAGTTCTGATGCTCGAAATGAATAACTAGAACGGCCTAGGGGAAAAGCACACATACCGTTGTAATCGGGCGAGTTTCTACTTTCAGATGCAAGAGAAATTTTGCGGATTGGTCAATCCGTTCGCGAGACATGGCAGTTTGGATGGAAGAAACGCTTGGTAAACTCAAAATTTTCGCAGTTCTGATGCTCGAAACGAATAACTAGAACGGCCTAGGGGAAAAGTACGCATACCGTTGTAATCGGGCGAGTTTCTACTTTCAGATGCAACAGAAATTTTGCGGATTGGTCAATCCGTTCGCGAGATATGGCAGTTTGGAGGTAAGAAACGGTTGAGAAACTCAAAATTTTCACAGTTCTGATGCTCGTTACGAATAACTAGAACGGCCTAGGGGAAAAGTACTTATACCGTTGTAATCGGGCGTGTTTCAACTTTCAGATGCAACAGAAATTTTGCGGATTGGTCAATCCGTTCGCGAGATATGGCAGTTTGGACGTAAGAAACGCTTGAGAAACTCAAAATTTTCGCAGTTCTGATGCTCGAAATGAATAACTAGAACGGCCTAGGGGAAAAGTACGCATACCGTTGTAATCGGGCGAGTTTCTACTTTCAGAGGCAACAGAAATTTTGCGGATTGGTCAATCCGTTCCCGAGACATGGCAGTTTGGAGGAAAGAAACGGTTGAGAAACTCAAAATTTTCACATTTCTGATGCTCGAAACGAATAACTAGAACGGCAAAGGGGAAAAGTACGCATACCGTTGTAATCGGGCGAGTTTCTACTTTCACATGCACCAGAAGTTTTGCGGATTGGTCAATCCGTTTGCGAGATATGGCAGTTTGGATGTAAGAAACGCTTGAGAAACTCAAAATTTTCGCAGTTCTGATGCTCGAAACGAATAACCAGAACGGCCTAGGGGAAAACTACGCATACCGTTGTAATCGGGCGAGTTTCTACTTTCAGATGCAACAGACACTTTGCGGATTGGTCAATCCGTTCGCGAGATATGGCAGTTTGGAGGTAAGAAACGCTTGAGAAACTCAAAATTTTCGCAGTTCTGATGCTCGAACCGAATAACTAGAACGGCCTAGGGGAAAAGTACGCATACAGTTGTAATCGGGCGAGTTTCTACTTTCAGATGCAACAGAAATTTTGCGGATTGGACAATCCGTTCGCGAGATATGGCAGTTGGGATGTAAGAAACGCTTGAGATACTCAAAATTTTCGCAGTTCTGATGCTCGAAACGAATAACTAGAACGGTCTAGGGGAGAAGTACGCATACCGTTGTAATCGGGCGAGTTTCTACTTTCAGATGCAACAGAAGTTTTGCGGATTGGTCAATCCGTTCGCGAGATATGGCAGTTTGGATGTAAGAAACGCTTGAGAAGCTCAAAATTTTCGCAGTTCTGATGCTCGAAACGAATAACTAGAATGGCCTAGGGGAAAAGCACACAAACCGTTGCAATTGGGCGAGTTTCTACTTTCAGATGCAACAGAAATTTTGCGGATTGGTCTATCCATTCGCGAGATATGGCAGTTTGGAGGTAAGAAACGCTTGAGAAACTCAAAATTTTCGCAGATCTGATGCTCGAGACGAATAACTAGAATGGCCTAGGGGAAAACTGCACATACCGTTGTAATCGGGCGAGTTTCTACTTTCAGATGCAAGAGAAATTTTGCGGATTGGTCAATCCGTTCGCGAGACATGGCAGTTTGGAGGTAAGAAACGCTTGGTAAACTCAAAATTTTCGCAGTTCTGATGCTCGAAACGAATAACTAGAACGGTCTAGGGGAGAAGTACGCATACCGTTGTAATCGGGCGAGTTTCTACTTTCAGATGCAACAGAAATTTTGCGGAATGGTGTATCCGTTCGCGAGATATGGCAGTTTGGATGTAAGAAACGCTTGAGCAACTCAAAATTTTCGCAGTTCTGATGCTCGAAACGAATAACCAGAACGGCCTGGGGGAAAAGTTCGCATAGCGTTGTAATCGGGCGAGTTTCTACTTTCAGATGCCACAGATATTTTGCTGATTGGTCAATCCGTTCGCGAAATATGGCAGTTTGGAAATAAGAAACGCTTGAGAAACTCAAAATTTTCACATCTCTGATGCTCGAAACGAATAACTAGAACGGCCTAGGGGAAAAGTACGCATACCGTTGTAATCGGGCGAGTTTCTACTTTCAGAGGCAACAGAAATTTTGCGGATTGGTGAATCCGTTCGCGAGATATGGCAGTTTGGAGGTAAGAAACGCTTGAGAAACTCAAAATTTTCACAGTTCTGATGCTCGAAACGAATAACTAGAACGGCCTAGGGGACAAATACTCATACCGTTGTAATCGGGCGTGTTTCAACTTTCAGATGCAACAGAAATTTTGCGGATTGGTCAATCCGTTCGCGAGATATGGCAGTTGGGAGGTAAGAAGCGCTTGAGAAACTCAAAATTTTCGCAGTTCTGATGCTCGAAACGAATAACTAGAACGGTCTAGGGGAAAAGTATGCATACCGTTGTAATCGGGCGAGTTTCTACTTTCAGATGCAAAAGGAATTTTGCGGATTGGTCAATCCGTTCCCGAGATATGGCACTTTGGAGGAAAGAAACGGTTGAGAATCTCAAAATTTTCACATTTCTGATGCTCGAAACGAATAACTAGAACGGCCTAGGGGAAAAGTACTCATACCGTTGTAATCGGGCGAGTATCTACTTTCAGATGCAACAGAAGTTTTGCGGATTGGTCAATCCGTTCGCGAGATATGGCAGTTTGGAGGTAAGAAAGGCTTGAGAAGCTCAAAATTTTCGCAGTTCTGATGCTCGAAACGAATAACTAGAACGGCCTAGGGGAAAAGTACGCATACCGTTGTAATCGGTCCAGTTGCTACTTTCAGATGCAACAGAAATTTTGCGTATTGGTCAATCCGTTCGCGAGATATGGCAGTTTGGAGGAAAGAAACGGCTGAGAAACTCGAAATTTTCAAACTTCTGATGCTCGAAACGAATAACTAGAACGGCCTAGGGGAAAAGTACTCATACCGTTGTAATCGGACGAGTATCTACTTTCAGATGCAACAGAAATTTTGCGGAATGGTGTATCCGTTCGCGAGATATGGCAGTTTGGATGTAAGAAACGCTTGAGCAACTCAAAATTTTCGCAGTTCTGATGCTCGAAACGAATAACCAGAACGGCCTAGGGGAAAAGTTCGCATAGCGTTGTAATCGGGCGAGTTCCTACTTTCAGATGCCACAGAAATTTTGCTGATTGGTCAATCCGTTCGCGAGATATGGCAGTTTGGAGATAAGAAACGCTTGAGAAACTCAAAATTTTCACATCTCTGATGCTCGAAACGAATAACTAGAACGGCCTAGGGGAAAAGTACTCATACCGTTGTAATCGGGCGCGTTTCTACTTTCAGATGCAACAGAAATTTTGCGGATTGGTCTATCCGTTCGCGAGATATGGCAGTTTGGAAGTAAGAAACGCTTGAGAAACTCAAAATTTTCGCAGTGCTGATGCTCGAAACGAATAACTAGAACGGCTTAGGGGAAAAGTACGCATACAGTTGTAATCGGGCGAGTTTCTACTTTCAGATGCAACAGAAATTTTGCGGATTGGTCAATCCGTTCGCCCGTTATGGCAGTTTGGAGGTGAGAAACGCTTGAGAAACTCAAAATTTTCGCAGTTCTGCTGCTCGACAAGCATAACTAGAACGGCCTAGGGGAAAAGTACGCATACCGTTGTAATCGGGCGAGTTTCTACGTTCAGACGCAACAGAAATTTTGCGGATTGGTCAATCCGTTCGCGAGATGTGGCAGTTTGGAGGTAAGAAACGCTTGAGAAACTCAAAATTTCCGCAGCTCTGATGCTCGAAACGAATAACTAGAATGGCCTAGGGGAAACGTACACATACCGTTGTAATAGGGCGAGTTTCTACTTTCAGATGCAACAGTAATTTTGCGGATTGGTCAATCCCTTCGCGAGATGTGGCAGTTTGGACGTAAGAAACGCTTGAGAAACTCAAAATTTTCGCAGTTCTGATGCTCGAAACGAATAACTAGAACGGCCTAGGGGTAAAGTACGCATACCGTTGTAATCGGGCCAGTTTCTACTTTCAGATGCAACAGAAATTTTGCGGGTTGGTCAATCCGTTCGCGAGGTATGGCAGTTTGGAGATAAGAAACGCTTGAGAAACTCAAAATTTTCACATTTCTGATGCTCGAAACGAATAACTAGAACGGCCTAGGGGAAAAGTACGCATACCGTTGTAATCGGGCGGGTTTCTACTTTCAGATGCAACAGAAGTTTTGCTGATTGGTCAATCCGTTCGCGAGATATGGCAGTTTGGAGGTAAGAAAGGCTTGAGAAGCTCAGAATTTTCGCAGATCTGATGCTCGAGACGAATAACTAGAATGGCCTATGGGAAAACTGCACATACCGTTGTAATCGGGCGAGTTTCTACTTTCAGATGCAAGAGAAATTTTGCGTATTGGTCAATCCGTTCGCGAGATATGGCAGTTTGGAGGAAAGAAACGGCTGAGAAACTCGAAATTTTCAAACTTCTGATGCTCGAAACGAATAACTAGAACGGCCTAGGGGAAAAGTACTCATACCGTTGTAATCGGGCGAGTATCTACTTTCAGATGCAACAGAAATTTTGCGGAATGGTGTATCCGTTCGCGAGATATGGCAGTTTGGATGTAAGAAACGCTTGAGCAACTCAAAATTTTCGCAGTTCTGATGCTCGAAACGAATAACCAGAACGGCCTAGGGGAGAAGTTCGCATATCGTTGTAATCGGGCGAGTTTCTACTTTCAGATGCAACAGAAATTTTGCGGATTGGTCAATCCGTTCGCCAGACATGGCAGTTTGGAGGTAAGAAACGCTTGAGAAACTCAGAATTTTGGCAGTTCTGATGCTCGAAACGAATAACTAGAACGGCCTAGGGGTAAAGTACGCATACCGTTGTAATCGGGCCAGTTTCTACTTTCAGATGCAACAGAAATTTTGCGGGTTGGTCAATCCGTTCGCGAGGTATGGCAGTTTGGAGATAAGAAACGCTTGAGAAACTCAAAATTTTCACATTTCTGATGCTCGAAACGAATAACTAGAACGGCCTAGGGGAAAAGTACTCATACCGTTGTAATCGGGCGAGTTTCTACTTTCAGATGCAACAGAAATTTTGCGGATTGGTCTATCCGTTCGCGAGATATGGCAGTTTGGAGGTAAGAAACGCTTGAGAAAATCAAAATTTTCGCAGTGCTGATGCTCGAAACGAATAACTAGAACGGCTTAGGGGAAAAGTACGCATACTGTTGTAATCGGGCGAGTTTCTACTTTCAGATGCAACAGAAATTTTGCGGATTGGTCAATCCGTTCGCGCGATATGGCAGTTTGGAGGTGAGAAACGCTTGAGAAACTCAAAATTTTCGCAGTTCTGATGCTCGACAAGCATAACTAGAACGGCCTAGGGGAAAAGTACGCATACCGTTGCAATTGGGCGTGTGTCTACTTTCAGATGCAACAGAAGTTTTGCGGATTGGTCTATCCGTTCGAGAAATATGGCAGTTTGGAGGTAAGAAACGCTTGAGCAACTCAAAATTTTCGCAGTTCTGATGCTCGAAACGAATAACCAGAACGGCCTACGGGAAAAGTTCGCATAGCGTTGTAATCGGGCGGGTTTCTACTTTCAGATGCAACAGAAGTTTTGCGGATTGGTCAATCCGTTCGCGAGATATGGCAGTTTGGAGGTAAGAAACGCTTGAGAAACTGAAAATTTTCGCAGTTCTGATGCTCGAGACGAATAACTAGAATGGCCTAGGGGAAATCTGCACATACCGTTGTAATCGGTCGAGTTTCTACTTTCAGATGCAAGAGAAATTTTGCGGATTGGTCAATCCGTTCGCGAGACATGGCAGTTTGGAGGTAAGAAACGCTTGAGAAACTCAAAATTTTTGCAGTTCTGATGCTCGAAACGAATAACTAGAACGGCCTAGGGGAAAAGTACGCATACAGTTGTAATCGGGCGAGTTTCTACTTTCAGATGCAACAGAAATTTTGCGGATTGGTCAATCCGTTCGCGAGATATGGCAGTTTGGAGGTAAGAAACGGTTGAGAAACTCAAAATTTTCACATTTCTGATGCTCGAAACGAATAACTAGAACGGCCTAGGGGAAAAGTACTCATACCGTTGTAATCGGGCGAGTATCTACTTTCAGATTCAACAGAAATTTCGCGGATTGGTCTATCCGTTCGCGAGATATGACAGTTTGGAGGTAAGAAACGCTTGAGAAACTCAAAATTTTCGCAGTTCTGATGCTCGAAACGAATAACTAGAATGGCCTAGGGGAAAAGCACACATACCGTTGCAATTGGGCGAGTTTCTACTTTCAGATGCAACAGAAATTTTGCGGATTGGTCTATCCATTCGCGAGATATGGCAGTTTGGAAGTAAGAAACGCGTGAGAAACTCAAAATTCTCGCAGATCTGATGCTCGAGACGAATAACTAGAATGGCCTAGGGGAAAACTGCACATACCGTTGTAATCGGGCGAGTTTCTACTTTCAGATGCAAGAGAAATTTTGCGGATTGGTCAATCCGTTCGCGAGATATGGCAGTTCGGAGGTAAGAAACGGTTGAGAAACTCAAAATTGTCACAGTTCTGATGCTCGAAACGAATAACTAGAACGGCCTAGGGGAAAAGTACGCATACCGTTGTAATCGGGCGGGTTTCTACTTTCAGATGCAACAGAAGTTTTGCGGATTGGTCAATCCGTTCGCGAGATATGGCAGTTTGGAGGTAAGAAAGGCTTGAGAAGCTCAAAATTTTCGCAGTTCTGATGCTCGAAACGAATAAATAGAACGGCCTAGGGGAAAAGTACGCATACCGTTGTAATCGGTCCAGTTGCTACTTTCAGATGCAACAGAAATTTTGCGTATTGGTCAATCCGTTCGCGAGATATGGCAGTTTGGAGGAAAGAAACGGCTTAGAAACTCGAAATTTTCAAACTTCTGATGCTCGAAACGAATAACTAGAACGGCCTAGGGGAAAAGTACTCATACCGTTGTAATCGGGCGAGTATCTACTTTCAGATGCAACAGAAATTTTGCGGAATGGTGTATCCGTTCGCGAGATATGGCAGTTTGGATGTAAGAAACGCTTGAGCAACTCAAAATTTTCGCAGTTCTGATGCTCGAGACGAATAACTAGAATGGCCTATGGGAAAACTGCACATACCGTTGTAATCGGGCGAGTATCTACTTTCAGATGCAAGAGAAGTTTTGCGGATTGGTCAATCCGTTCGCGAGACATGGCAGTTTGGAGGTAAGAAACGCTTGAGAAACTCAAAATTTTCGCAGTTCTGATGCTCGAAACGAATAACTAGAACGGCCTAGGGGAAAAGTACTCATACCGTTGTAATCGGGCGTGTTTCTACTTTCAGATGTTTTGCGGATTGGTCAATCCGTTCCCGAGATATGACACTTTGGAGGAAAGAAACGGTTGAGAAACTCAAAATTTTCACATTTCTGATGCTCGAAACGAATAACTAGAACGGCCTAGGGGAAAAGTACTCTCACCGTTGTAATCGGGCGAGTATCTACTTTCAGATTCAACAGAAATTTCGCGGATTGGTCTATCCGTTCGCGAGATATGACAGTTTGGAGGTAAGAAACGCTTGAGAAACTCAAAATTTTCGCAGTTCTGATGCTCGAAACGAATAACTAGAATGGCCTAGGGGAAAAGCACACATACCGTTGCAATTGGGCGAGTTTCTACTTTCAGATGCAACAGAAATTTTGCGGATTGGTCTATCCATTCGCGAGATATGGCAGTTTGGAGGTAAGAAACGCTTGAGAAACTCAAAATTTTCGCAGATCTGATGCTCGAGACGAATAACTAGAATGGCCTAGGGGAAAACGGCACATACCGTTGTAATCGGGCGAGTTTCTACTTTCAGATGCAAGAGAAGTTTTGCGGATTGGTCAATCCGTTCGCGAGACATGGCAGTTTGGAGGTAAGAAACGCTTGGTAAACTCAAAATTTTCGCAGTTCTGATGCTCGAAACGAATAACTAGAACGGCCTAGGGGAAAACTGCACATACCGTTGTAATCGGGCGAGTTTCTACTTTCAGATGCAAGAGAAGTTTTGCGGATTGGTCAATCCGTTCGCGAGACATGGCAGTTTGGAGGTAAGAAACGCTTGAGAAACTCAAAATTTTCGCAGTTCTGATGCTCGAAACGAATAACTAGAACGGCCTAGGGGAAAAGTACGCATACCGTTGTAATCGGTCCAGTTGCTACTTTCAGATGCAACAGAAATTTTGCGGATTGGTCAATCCGTTCGCGAGATATGGCAGTTTGGACGTAAGAAACGCTTTAGCAACTCAAAATTTTCGCAGTTCTGATGCTCGAAACGAATAACTAGAATGGCCTAGGTGAACAGTACACATACCGTTGTAATTGGGCGAGTTTCTACGTTCAGACGCAACAGAAATTTTGCGGATTGGTCAATCCGTTCGCGAGATGTGGCAGTTTGTAGGTAAGAAACGCTTGAGAAACTCAAAATCATCGCAGTTCTGATGCTCGAAACGAATAACTAGAACGGCCTAGGGGAAAAGTACGCATACCGTTGTAATCGGGCGAGTTTCTAGTTTCAGATGCAACAGTAATTTTGCGGATTGGTCAATCCCTTCGCGAGATGTGGCAGTTTGGAGGTAAGAAACGCTTGAGAAACTCAAAATTTTCGCAGTTCTGATGCTCGAATCGAATAACTAGAACGGCCTAGGGGAAAAGTACGCATACCGTTGTAACCGGGCCAGTTTCTATTTTCAGATGCAACAGAAATTTTGCGGGTTGGTCAATCCGTTCGCGAGCTATGGCAGTTTGGAGATAAGAAACGCTTGAGAAACTCAAAATTTTCGCAGTTCTGATACTCGAAACGAATGACCAGAACGGCCTAGGGGAAAAGTACGCATACCGTTGTAATCGGTCCAGTTGCTACTTTCAGATGCAACAGAAATTTTGCGTATTGGTCAATCCGATCGCGAGATATGGCAGTTCGGAGGAAAGAATCGGCTGAGAAACTCAGAATTTTGGCAGTTCTGATGCTCGAAACGAATAACTAGAACGGCCTAGGGGTAAAGTACGCATACCGTTGTAATCGGGCCAGTTTCTACTTTCAGATGCAACAGAAATTTTGCGGGTTGGTCAATCCGTTCGCGAGGTATGGCAGTTTGGAGATAAGAAACGCTTGAGAAACTCAAAATTTTCACATTTCTGATGCTCGAAACGAATAACTAGAACGGCCTAGGGGAAAAGTACGCATACCGTTGTAATCGGGCGGGTTTCTACTTTCAGATGCAACAGAAGTTTTGCTGATTGGTCAATCCGTTCGCGAGATATGGCAGTTTGGAGGTAAGAAAGGCTTGAGAAGCTCAGAATTTTCGCAAATCTGATGCTCGAGACGAATAACTAGAATGGCCTATGGGAAAACTGCACATACCGTTGTAATCGGGCGAGTTTCTACTTTCAGATGCAAGAGAAATTTTGCGTATTGGTCAATCCGTTCGCGAGATATGGCAGTTTGGAGGAAAGAAACGGCTGAGAAACTCGAAATTTTCAAACTTCTGATGCTCGAAACGAATAACTAGAACGGCCTAGGGGAAAAGTACTCATACCGTTGTAATCGGGCGAGTATCTACTTTCAGATGCAACAGAAATTTTGCGGAATGGTGTATCCGTTCGCGAGATATGGCAGTTTGGATGTAAGAAACGCTTGAGCAACTCAAAATTTTCGCAGTTCTGATGCTCGAAACGAATAACCAGAACGGCCTAGGGGAGAAGTTCGCATATCGTTGTAATCGGGCGAGTTTCTACTTTCAGATGCAACAGAAATTTTGCGGATTGGTCAATCCGTTCGCCAGACATGGCAGTTTGGAGGTAAGAAACGCTTGAGAAACTCAGAATTTTGGCAGTTCTGATGCTCGAAACGAATAACTAGAACGGCCTAGGGGTAAAGTACGCATACCGTTGTAATCGGGCCAGTTTCTACTTTCAGATGCAACAGAAATTTTGCGGGTTGGTCTATCCATTCGCGAGATATGGCAGTTTGGAAGTAAGAAACGCTTGAGAAACTCAAAATTTTCGCAGATCTGATGCTCGAGACGAATAACTAGAATGGCCTAGGGGAAAACTGCACATACCGTTGTAATCGGGCGAGTTTCTACTTTCAGATGCAAGAGAAGTTTTGCGGATTGGTCAATCCGTTCCCGAGATATGGCACTTTGGAGGAAAGAAACGGTTGAGAAACTCAAAATTTTCACATTTCTGATGCTCGAAACGAATAACTAGAACGGCCTAGGGGAAAAGTACTCATACCGTTGTAATCGGGCGAGTATCTACTTTCAGATTCAACAGAAATTTCGCGGATTGGTCTATCCGTTCGCGAGATATGACAGTTTGGAGGTAAGAAACGCTTGAGAAACTCAAAATTTTCGCAGTTCTGATGCTCGAAACGAATAACTAGAATGGCCTAGGGGAAAAGCACACATACCGTTGCAATTGGGCGAGTTTCTACTTTCAGATGCAACAGAAATTTTGCGGATTGGTCTATCCATTCGCGAGATATGGCAGTTTGGAAGTAAGAAACGCTTGAGAAACTCAAAATTTTCGCAGATCTGATGCTCGAGACGAATAACTAGAATGGCCTAGGGGAAAACTGCACATACCGTTGTAATCGGGCGAGTTTCTACTTTCAGATGCAAGAGAAATTTTGCGGATTGGTCAATCCGTTCGCGAGATATGGCAGTTCGGAGGTAAGAAACGGTTGAGAAACTCAAAATTGTCACAGTTGTGATGCTCGAAACGAATAACTAGAACGGCCTAGGGGAAAAGTACGCATACCGTTGTAATCGGGCGGGTTTCTACTTTCAGATGCAACAGAAGTTTTGCGGATTGGTCAATCCGTTCGCGAGATATGGCAGTTTGGAGGTAAGAAAGGCTTGAGAAGCTCAAAATTTTCGCAGTTCTGATGCTCGAAACGAATAAATAGAACGGCCTAGGGGAAAAGTACGCATACCGTTGTAATCGGTCCAGTTGCTACTTTCAGATGCAACAGAAATTTTGCGTATTGGTCAATCCGTTCGCGAGATATGGCAGTTTGGAGGAAAGAAACGGCTTAGAAACTCGAAATTTTCAAACTTCTGATGCTCGAAACGAATAACTAGAACGGCCTAGGGGAAAAGTACTCATACCGTTGTAATCGGGCGAGTATCTACTTTCAGATGCAACAGAAATTTTGCGGAATGGTGTATCCGTTCGCGAGATATGGCAGTTTGGATGTAAGAAACGCTTGAGCAACTCAAAATTTTCGCAGTTCTGATGCTCGAGACGAATAACTAGAATGGCCTAGGGGAAAACTGCACATACCGTTGTAATCGGGCGAGTATCTACTTTCAGATGCAAGAGAAGTTTTGCGGATTGGTCAATCCGTTCGCGAGACATGGCAGTTTGGAGGTAAGAAACGCTTGAGAAACTCAAAATTTTCGCAGTTCTGATGCTCGAAACGAATAACTAGAACGGCCTAGGGGAAAAGTACTCATACCGTTGTAATCGGGCGTGTTTCTACTTTCAGATGCAAAAGGAATTTTGCGGATTGGTCAATCCGTTCCCGAGATATGACACTTTGGAGGAAAGAAACGGTTGAGAAACTCAAAATTTTCACATTTCTGATGCTCGAAACGAATAACTAGAACGGCCTAGGGGAAAAGTACTCTCACCGTTGTAATCGGGCGAGTATCTACTTTCAGATTCAACAGAAATTTCGCGGATTGGTCTATCCGTTCGCGAGATATGACAGTTTGGAGGTAAGAAACGCTTGAGAAACTCAAAATTTTCGCAGTTCTGATGCTCGAAACGAATAACTAGAATGGCCTAGGGGAAAAGCACACATACCGTTGCAATTGGGCGAGTTTCTACTTTCAGATGCAACAGAAATTTTGCGGATTGGTCTATCCATTCGCGAGATATGGCAGTTTGGAGGTAAGAAACGCTTGAGAAACTCAAAATTTTCGCAGATCTGATGCTCGAGACGAATAACTAGAATGGCCTAGGGGAAAACGGCACATACCGTTGTAATCGGGCGAGTTTCTACTTTCAGATGCAAGAGAAATTTTGCGGATTGGTCAATCCGTTCGCGAGACATGGCAGTTTGGAGGTAAGAAACGCTTGGTAAACTCAAAATTTTCGCAGTTCTGATGCTCGAAACGAATAACTAGAACGGCCTAGGGGAAAACTGCACATACCGTTGTAATCGGGCGAGTTTCTACTTTCAGATGCAAGAGAAGTTTTGCGGATTGGTCAATCCGTTCGCGAGACATGGCAGTTTGGAGGTAAGAAACGCTTGAGAAACTCAAAATTTTCGCAGTTCTGATGCTCGAAACGAATAACTAGAACGGCCTAGGGGAAAAGTACGCATACCGTTGTAATCGGTCCAGTTGCTACTTTCAGATGCAACAGAAATTTTGCGTATTGGTCAATCCGTTCGCGAGATATGGCAGTTTGGAGGAAAGAAACGGCTTAGAAACTCGAAATTTTCAAACTTCTGATGCTCGAAACGAATAACTAGAACGGCCTAGGGGAAAAGTACTCATACCGTTGTAATCGGGCGAGTATCTACTTTCAGATGCAACAGAAATTTTGCGGAATGGTGTATCCGTTCGCGAGATATGGCAGTTTGGATGTAAGAAACGCTTGAGCAACTCAAAATTTTCGCAGTTCTGATGCTCGAAACGAATAAATAGAACGGCCTAGGGGAAAAGTACGCATACCGTTGTAATCGGTCCAGTTGCTACTTTCAGATGCAACAGAAATTTTGCGTATTGGTCAATCCGTTCGCGAGATATGGCAGTTTGGAGGAAAGAAACGGCTTAGAAACTCGAAATTTTCAAACTTCTGATGCTCGAAACGAATAACTAGAACGGCCTAGGGGAAAAGTACTCATACCGTTGTAATCGGGCGAGTATCTACTTTCAGATGCAACAGAAATTTTGCGGAATGGTGTATCCGTTCGCGAGATATGGCAGTTTGGATGTAAGAAACGCTTGAGCAACTCAAAATTTTCGCAGTTCTGATGCTCGAGACGAATAACTAGAATGGCCTAGGGGAAAACTGCACATACCGTTGTAATCGGGCGAGTATCTACTTTCAGATGCAAGAGAAGTTTTGCGGATTGGTCAATCCGTTCGCGAGACATGGCAGTTTGGAGGTAAGAAACGCTTGAGAAACTCAAAATTTTCGCAGTTCTGATGCTCGAAACGAATAACTAGAACGGCCTAGGGGAAAAGTACTCATACCGTTGTAATCGGGCGTGTTTCTACTTTCAGATGCAAAAGGAATTTTGCGGATTGGTCAATCCGTTCCCGAGATATGACACTTTGGAGGAAAGAAACGGTTGAGAAACTCAAAATTTTCACATTTCTGATGCTCGAAACGAATAACTAGAACGGCCTAGGGGAAAAGTACTCTCACCGTTGTAATCGGGCGAGTATCTACTTTCAGATTCAACAGAAATTTCGCGGATTGGTCTATCCGTTCGCGAGATATGACAGTTTGGAGGTAAGAAACGCTTGAGAAACTCAAAATTTTCGCAGTTCTGATGCTCGAAACGAATAACTAGAATGGCCTAGGGGAAAAGCACACATACCGTTGCAATTGGGCGAGTTTCTACTTTCAGATGCAACAGAAATTTTGCGGATTGGTCTATCCCTTCGCGAGATATGGCAGTTTGGAGGTAAGAAACGCTTGAGAAACTCAAAATTTTCGCAGATCTGATGCTCGAGACGAATAACTAGAATGGCCTAGGGGAAAACGGCACATACCGTTGTAATCGGGCGAGTTTCTACTTTCAGATGCAAGAGAAATTTTGCGGATTGGTCAATCCGTTCGCGAGACATGGCAGTTTGGAGGTAAGAAACGCTTGGTAAACTCAAAATTTTCGCAGTTCTGATGCTCGAAACGAATAACTAGAACGGCCTAGGGGAAAACTGCACATACCGTTGTAATCGGGCGAGTTTCTACTTTCAGATGCAAGAGAAGTTTTGCGGATTGGTCAATCCGTTCGCGAGACATGGCAGTTTGGAGGTAAGAAACGCTTGAGAAACTCAAAATTTTCGCAGTTCTGATGCTCGAAACGAATAACTAGAACGGCCTAGGGGAAAAGTACGCATACCGTTGTAATCGGTCCAGTTGCTACTTTCAGATGCAACAGAAATTTTGCGGATTGGTCAATCCGTTCGCGAGATATAGCAGTTTGGACGTAAGAAACGCTTTAGCAACTCAAAATTTTCGCAGTTCTGATGCTCGAAACGAATAACTAGAATGGCCTAGGTGAACAGTACACATACCGTTGTAATTGGGCGAGTTTCTACGTTCAGACGCAACAGAAATTTTGCGGATTGGTCAATCCGTTCGCGAGATGTGGCAGTTTGTAGGTAAGAATCGCTTGAGAAACTCAAAATTATCGCAGTTCTGATGCTCGAAACGAATAACTAGAACGGCCTAGGGGAAAAGTACGCATACCGTTGTAATCGGGCGAGTTTCTAGTTTCAGATGCAACAGTAATTTTGCGGATTGGTCAATCCCTTCGCGAGATGTGGCAGTTTGGAGGTAAGAAACGCTTGAGAAACTCAAAATTTTCGCAGTTCTGATGCTCGAATCGAATAACTAGAACGGCCTAGGGGAAAAGTACGCATACCGTTGTAACCGGGCCAGTTTCTATTTTCAGATGCAACAGAAATTTTGCGGGTTGGTCAATCCGTTCGCGAGCTATGGCAGTTTGGAGATAAGAAACGCTTGAGAAACTCAAAATTTTCGCAGTTCTGATACTCGAAACGAATGACCAGAACGGCCTAGGGGAAAAGTACGCATACCGTTGTAATCGGTCCAGTTGCTACTTTCAGATGCAACAGAAATTTTGCGTATTGGTCAATCCGATCGCGAGATATGGCAGTTCGGAGGAAAGAAACGGCTGAGAAACTCGAAATTTTCAAACTTCTGATGCTCGAAACGAATAACCAGAACGGCCTAGGGGAAAAGTTCGCATATCGTTGTAATCGGGCGAGTTTCTACTTTCAGATGCAACAGAAATTTTGCGGATTGGTCAATCCGTTCGCCAGACATGGCAGTTTGGGGGTAAGAAACAGTTGAGAAACTCAGAATTTTGGCAGCTCTGATGCTCGAAACGAATAACTAGAATGGCCTAGGGGAAAAGTACACATACCGTTGTAATTGGGCGAGTTTCTACGTTCAGACGCAACAGAAATTTTGCGGATTGGTCAATCCGTTCGCGAGATGTGGCAGTTTGGAAGTAAGAAACGCTTGAGAAACTCAAAATTTCCGCAGCTCTGATGCTCGAAACGAATAACTAGAATGGCCTAGGGGAAAAGTACACATACCGTTGTAATAGGGCGAGTTTCTACTTTCAGATGCAACAGTAATTTTGCGGATTGGTCACTCCCTTCGCGAGATGTGGCAGTTTGGACGTAAGAAACGCTTGAGAAACTCAAAATTTTCGTAGTTCTGATGCTCGAAACGAATAACTAGAACGGCCTAGGGGAAAAGTACTCATACCGTTGTAATCGGGCGTGTTTCTACTTTCAGATGCAAAAGGAATTTTGCGGATTGGTCAATCCGTTCCCGAGATATGGCACTTTGGAGGAAAGAAACGGTTGAGAAACTCAAAATTTTCACATTTCTGATGCTCGAAACGAATAACTAGAACGGCCTAGGGGAAAAGTACTCATACCGTTGTAATCGGGCGAGTATCTACTTTCAGATTCAACAGAAATTTCGCGGATTGGTCTATCCGTTCGCGAGATATGACAGTTTGGAGGTAAGAAACGCTTGAGAAACTCAAAATTTTCGCAGTTCTGATGCTCGAAACGAATAACTAGAATGGCCTAGGGGAAAAGCACACATACCGTTGCAATTGGGCGAGTTTCTACTTTCAGATGCAACAGAAATTTTGCGGATTGGTCTATCCATTCGCGAGATATGGCAGTTTGGAAGTAAGAAACGCTTGAGAAACTCAAAATTTTCGCAGATCTGATGCTCGAGACGAATAACTAGAATGGCCTAGGGGAAAACTGCACATACCGTTGTAATCGGGCGAGTTTCTACTTTCAGATGCAAGAGAAATTTTGCGGATTGGTCAATCCGTTCGCGAGATATGGCAGTTCGGAGGTAAGAAACGGTTGAGAAACTCAAAATTGTCACAGTTGTGATGCTCGAAACGAATAACTAGAACGGCCTAGGGGAAAAGTACGCATACCGTTGTAATCGGGCGGGTTTCTACTTTCAGATGCAACAGAAGTTTTGCGGATTGGTCAATCCGTTCGCGAGATATGGCAGTTTGGAGGTAAGAAAGGCTTGAGAAGCTCAAAATTTTCGCAGTTCTGATGCTCGAAACGAATAAATAGAACGGCCTAGGGGAAAAGTACGCATACCGTTGTAATCGGTCCAGTTGCTACTTTCAGATGCAACAGAAATTTTGCGTATTGGTCAATCCGTTCGCGAGATATGGCAGTTTGGAGGAAAGAAACGGCTTAGAAACTCGAAATTTTCAAACTTCTGATGCTCGAAACGAATAACTAGAACGGCCTAGGGGAAAAGTACTCATACCGTTGTAATCGGGCGAGTATCTACTTTCAGATGCAACAGAAATTTTGCGGAATGGTGTATCCGTTCGCGAGATATGGCAGTTTGGATGTAAGAAACGCTTGAGCAACTCAAAATTTTCGCAGTTCTGATGCTCGAGACGAATAACTAGAATGGCCTAGGGGAAAACTGCACATACCGTTGTAATCGGGCGAGTATCTACTTTCAGATGCAAGAGAAGTTTTGCGGATTGGTCAATCCGTTCGCGAGACATGGCAGTTTGGAGGTAAGAAACGCTTGAGAAACTCAAAATTTTCGCAGTTCTGATGCTCGAAACGAATAACTAGAACGGCCTAGGGGAAAAGTACTCATACCGTTGTAATCGGGCGTGTTTCTACTTTCAGATGCAAAAGGAATTTTGCGGATTGGTCAATCCGTTCCCGAGATATGACACTTTGGAGGAAAGAAACGGTTGAGAAACTCAAAATTTTCACATTTCTGATGCTCGAAACGAATAACTAGAACGGCCTAGGGGAAAAGTACTCTCACCGTTGTAATCGGGCGAGTATCTACTTTCAGATTCAACAGAAATTTCGCGGATTGGTCTATCCGTTCGCGAGATATGACAGTTTGGAGGTAAGAAACGCTTGAGAAACTCAAAATTTTCGCAGTTCTGATGCTCGAAACGAATAACTAGAATGGCCTAGGGGAAAAGCACACATACCGTTGCAATTGGGCGAGTTTCTACTTTCAGATGCAACAGAAATTTTGCGGATTGGTCTATCCATTCGCGAGATATGGCAGTTTGGAGGTAAGAAACGCTTGAGAAACTCAAAATTTTCGCAGATCTGATGCTCGAGACGAATAACTAGAATGGCCTAGGGGAAAACGGCACATACCGTTGTAATCGGGCGAGTTTCTACTTTCAGATGCAAGAGAAATTTTGCGGATTGGTCAATCCGTTCGCGAGACATGGCAGTTTGGAGGTAAGAAACGCTTGGTAAACTCAAAATTTTCGCAGTTCTGATGCTCGAAACGAATAACTAGAACGGCCTAGGGGAAAACTGCACATACCGTTGTAATCGGGCGAGTTTCTACTTTCAGATGCAAGAGAAGTTTTGCGGATTGGTCAATCCGTTCGCGAGACATGGCAGTTTGGAGGTAAGAAACGCTTGAGAAACTCAAAATTTTCGCAGTTCTGATGCTCGAAACGAATAACTAAAACGGCCTAGGGGAAAAGTACGCATACCGTTGTAATCGGTCCAGTTGCTACTTTCAGATGCAACAGAAATTTTGCGGATTGGTCAATCCGTTCGCGAGATATGGCAGTTTGGACGTAAGAAACGCTTTAGCAACTCAAAATTTTCGCAGTTCTGATGCTCGAAACGAATAACTAGAATGGCCTAGGTGAACAGTACACATACCGTTGTAATTGGGCGAGTTTCTACGTTCAGACGCAACAGAAATTTTGCGGATTGGTCAATCCGTTCGCGAGATGTGGCAGTTTGTAGGTAAGAAACACTTGAGAAACTCAAAATTATCGCAGTTCTGATGCTCGAAACGAATAACTAGAACGGCCTAGGGGAAAAGTACGCATACCGTTGTAATCGGGCGAGTTTCTAGTTTCAGATGCAACAGTAATTTTGCGGATTGGTCAATCCCTTCGCGAGATGTGGCAGTTTGGAGGTAAGAAACGCTTGAGAAACTCAAAATTTTCGCAGTTCTGATGCTCGAATCGAATAACTAGAACGGCCTAGGGGAAAAGTACGCATACCGTTGTAACCGGGCCAGTTTCTATTTTCAGATGCAACAGAAATTTTGCGGGTTGGTCAATCCGTTCGCGAGCTATGGCAGTTTGGAGATAAGAAACGCTTGAGAAACTCAAAATTTTCGCAGTTCTGATACTCGAAACGAATGACCAGAACGGCCTAGGGGAAAAGTACGCATACCGTTGTAATCGGTCCAGTTGCTACTTTCAGATGCAACAGAAATTTTGCGTATTGGTCAATCCGATCGCGAGATATGGCAGTTCGGAGGAAAGAAACGGCTGAGAAACTCGAAATTTTCAAACTTCTGATGCTCGAAACGAATAACTAGAACGGCCTAGGGGAAAAGTACTCATACCGTTGTAATCGGGCGAGTATCTACTTTCAGATGCAACAGAAATTTTGCGGAATGGTGTATCCGTTCGCGAGATATGGCAGTTTGGATGTAAGAAACGCTTGAGCAACTCAAAATTTTCGCAGTTCTGATGCTCGAAACGAATAACCAGAACGGCCTAGGGGAAAAGTTCGCATATCGTTGTAATCGGGCGAGTTTCTACTTTCAGATGCAACAGAAATTTTGCGGATTGGTCAATCCGTTCGCCAGACATGGCAGTTTGGGGGTAAGAAACAGTTGAGAAACTCAGAATTTTGGCAGCTCTGATGCTCGAAACGAATAACTAGAATGGCCTAGGGGAAAAGTACACATACCGTTGTAATTGGGCGAGTTTCTACGTTCAGACGCAACAGAAATTTTGCGGATTGGTCAATCCGTTCGCGAGATGTGGCAGTTTGGAAGTAAGAAACGCTTGAGAAACTCAAAATTTCCGCAGCTCTGATGCTCGAAACGAATAACTAGAATGGCCTAGGGGAAAAGTACACATACCGTTGTAATAGGGCGAGTTTCTACTTTCAGATGCAACAGTAATTTTGCGGATTGGTCACTCCCTTCGCGAGATGTGGCAGTTTGGACGTAAGAAACGCTTGAGAAACTCAAAATTTTCGTAGTTCTGATGCTCGAAACGAATAACTAGAACGGCCTAGGGGTAAAGTACGCATACCGTTGTAATCGGGCCAGTTTCTACTTTCAGATGCAACAGAAATTTTGCGGGTTGGTCAATCCGTTCGCGAGGTATGGCAGTTTGGAGATAAGAAACGCTTGAGAAACTCAAAATTTTCACATTTCTGATGCTCGAAACGAATAACTAGAACGGCCTAGGGGAAAAGTACTCATACCGTTGTAATCGGGCGAGTTTCTACTTTCAGATGCAACAGAAATTTTGCGGATTGGTCAATCCGTTCGCGCGATATGGCAGTTTGGAGGTGAGAAACGCTTGAGAAACTCAAAATTTTCGCAGTTCTGATGCTCGACAAGCATAACTAGAACGGCCTAGGGGAAAAGTACGCATACCGTTGCAATTGGGCGTGTGTCTACTTTCAGATGCAACAGAAGTTTTGCGGATTGGTCTATCCGTTCGAGAGATATGGCAGTTTGGAGGTAAGAAACGCTTGAGAAACTCAAAATTTTCACAGTTCTGATGCTCGAAACGAATAACTAGAACGGCCTAGGGGAAAAGTACTCATACCGTTGTAATCGGGCGTGTTTCAACTTTCAGATGCAACACAAATTTTGCGGATTGGTCAATCCGTTCGCGAGATATGGCAGTTTGGACGTAAGAAACGCTTTAGCAACTCAAAATTTTCGCAGTTCTGATGCTCGAAACGAATAACCAGAACGGCCTACGGGAAAAGTTCGCATAGCGTTGTAATCGGGCGGGATTCTACTTTCAGATGCAACAGAAGTTTTGCGGATTGGTCAATCCGTTCGCGAGATATGGCAGTTTGGAGGTAAGAAACGCTTGAGAAACTCAAAATTTTCACAGTTCTGATGCTCGAAACGAATAACTAGAACGGCCTAGGGGAAAAGTACTCATACCGTTGTAATCGGGCGTGTTTCAACTTTCAGATGCAACACAAATTTTGCGGATTGGTCAATCCGTTCGCGAGATGTGGCAGTTTGTAGGTAAGAAACGCTTGAGAAACTCAAAATTATCGCAGTTCTGATGCTCGAAACGAATAACTAGAACGGCCTAGGGGAAAAGTACGCATACCGTTGTAATCGGGCGAGTTTCTAGTTTCAGATGCAACAGTAATTTTGCGGATTGGTCAATCCCTTCGCGAGATGTGGCAGTTTGGAGGTAAGAAACGCTTGAGAAACTAAAAATTTTCGCAGTTCTGATGCTCGAATCGAATAACTAGAACGGCCTAGGGGAAAAGTACGCATACCGTTGTAACCGGGCCAGTTTCTACTTTCAGATGCAACAGAAATTTTGCGGGTTGGTCAATCCGTTCGCGAGCTATGGCAGTTTGGAGATAAGAAACGCTTGAGAAACTCAAAATTTTCGCAGTTCTGATACTCGAAACGAATGACCAGAACGGCCTAGGGGAAAAGTACTCATACCGTTGTAATCGGGCGAGTTTCTACTTTCAGATGCAACAGAAATTTTGCGAATTGGTCAATCCGTTCGCGAGATATGGCAGTTTGGACGTAACAAACGCTTGAGAAACTCAAAATTTTCGCAGTTCTGATGCTCGAAACGAATAACTAGAACGGCCTAGGGGAAAGGTTGGCATACCGTTGTAATCGAACGAGTTTCTACTTTCAGATGCAACAGAAATTTTGTGGATTGGTCAATCTGTTCGCGAGATATGGCAGTTTGGACGTCAGAAACGCTTGAGAAACTAAAAATTTTCGCAGTTCTGAAGCTCGAAACGAATAACTAGAACGGCCTAGGGGAAAAGTACGCATACTATTGTAATCGGGCGAGTTTCTACTTTCAGATGCAACAGAAATTTTGCGGATTGGTCAATCCGTTCGCGAGATATGGCAGTTTGGAGGTAAGAAACGCTTGAGAAGCTCAAAATTTTCGCAGTTCTGATGCTCCAAACGAATAACCAGAACGGCCTAGGGGAAAAGTACGCATACCGTTGTAATCGGGCGAGTTTCTAGTTTCAGATGCAACAGAAATTTTGCGGAATGGTGTATCCGTTCGCGAGATATGGCAGTTTGGAGGTAAGAAACGCTTGACCAACTCAAAATTTTCACAGTTCTGATGCTCGAAACGAATAACTAGAACGGCCTAGGGGAAAAGTACTCATACCGTTGCAATCGGGCGTGTTTCAACTTTCAGATGCAACAGAAATTTTGCGGATTGGTCAATCCGTTCGCGAGATATGGCAGTTTGGAGGTAAGAAACGCTTGAGAAACTCAAAATTTTCGCAGTTCTGATGCTCCAAACGAATAACCAGAACGGCCTAGGGGAAAAGTAATCATACCATTGTAATCGGACGAGTTTCTACTTTCAGATGCAACAGAAATTTTACGGATTGGTCAATCCGTTCGCGAGATATGGCAGTTTGGAGGTAAGAAACGCATGAGAAACTCAAAATTTTCGCAGTTCTGATACTCGAAACGAATGACCAGAACGGCCTAGGGGAAAAGTACTCATACCGTTGTAATCGGGCGAGTTTCTACTTTCAGATGCAACAGAAATTTTGCGAATTGGTCAATCCGTTCGCGAGATATGGCAGTTTGGACGTAACAAACGCTTGAGAAACTCAAAATTTTCGCAGTTCTGATGCTCGAAACGAATAACTAGAACGGCCTAGGGGAAAGGTTGGCATACCGTTGTAATCGAGCGAGTTTCTACTTTCAGATGCAACAGAAATTTTGTGGATTGGTCAATCTGTTCGCGAGATATGGCAGTTTGGACGTCAGAAACGCTTGAGAAACTAAAAATTTTCGCAGTTCTGAAGCTCGAAACGAATAACTAGAACGGCCTAGGGGAAAAGTACGCATACTGTTGTAATCGGGCGAGTTTCTACTTTCAGATGCAACAGAAATTTTGCGGATTGGTCAATCCGTTCGCGAGATATGGCAGTTTGGAGGTAAGAAACGCTTGAGAAACTCAAAATTTTCGCAGTTCTGATGCTCCAAACGAATAACCAGAACGGCCTAGGGGAAAAGTACGCATACCGTTGTAATCGGGCGAGTTTCTAGTTTCAGATGCAACAGAAATTTTGCGGAATGGTGTATCCGTTCGCGAGATATGGCAGTTTGGAGGTAAGAAACGCTTGAGCAACTCAAAATTTTCACAGTTCTGATGCTCGAAACGAATAACTAGAACGGCCTAGGGGAAAAGTACTCATACCGTTGCAATCGGGCGTGTTTCAACTTTCAGATGCAACAGAAATTTTGCGGATTGGTCAATCCGTTCGCGAGATATAGCAGTTTGGACGTAAGAAATGCTCGAGAAACTCAAAATTTTCGCAGTTCTGATGCTCGAAACGAATAACCAGAACGGCCTAGGGGAAAAGTTCGAATACCGTTGTAATCGGGCGAGTTTCTACTTTCAGATGTAACAGAAATTTTGCGGATTGGTCAATGCGTTCGCGAGATATGGCAGTTTGGAGGTAAGAAACGCTTGAGAAACTCAAAATTTTCGCAGCTCTGATGCTCGAAACGAATAACTAGAATGGCCTAGGGGAAAAGTACACATACCGTTGCAATTGGGCGAGTTTCTACTTTCAGATGCAACAGAAATTTTGCGGATTGGTCTATCCGTTCGAGAGATATGGCAGTTAGGAGGTAAGAAACGCTTGAGCATCTCAAAATTTTCGCAGTTCTGATGCTCGAAACGAATAACTAGAACGACCTATGGGAAAAGTACGGATACCATTGTAATCGGGCGAGTTTCTACTTTCAGATGCAACAGAAATTTTACGGATTGGTCAATCCGTTCGCGAGATATGGCAGTTTGGAGGTAAGAAACGCATGAGAAACTCAAAATTTTCGCAGTACTGATACTCGAAACGAATGACCAGAACGGCCTAGGGGAAAAGTTCGAATACCGTTGTAATCGGGTGAGTTTCTACTTTCAGATGTAACAGAAATTTTGCGGATTGGTCAATCCGTTCGCGAGATATGGCAGTTTGGAGGTAAGAAACGCTTGAGAAACTCAAAATTTTCGCAGTTCTGATGCTCGAAACGAATAACTAGAACGGCCTAGGGGAAAGGTTCGCATACCGTTGTAATCGGGCGAGTTTCAACTTTCAGATGCAACAGAGATTTTGCGGATTGGTCAATCCGTTCGCGAGATATGGCAGTTTGGACGTAAAAAACGCTCGAGAAACTCAAAATTTTCGCAGTTCTGATGCTCGAAACGAATAACCAGAACGGCCTAGGGGAAAAGTTCGAATACCGTTGTAATCGGGCGAGTTTCTACTTTCAGATGTAACAGAAATTTTGCGGATTGGTCAATCCGTTCGCGAGATATGGCAGTTTGGACGTAAGAAACGCTTGAGAAACTCAAAATTTTCGCAGCTCTGATGCTCAAAACGAATAACTAGAATGGCCTAGGGGAAAAGTACACATACCGTTGCAATTGGGCGAGTTTCTACTTTCAGATGCAACAGACATTTTGCGGATTGGTCAATCCGTTCGCGAAATATGGCAGTTTGGAGGTAAGAAACGCCTGAGAAACTCAAAATTTTCGCAGTTCTGATGCTCCAAACGAATAACCAGAACGGCCTAGGGGAAAAGTTCGAATATCGTTGTAATCGGGCGAGTTTCTACTTTCAGATGTAACAGAAATTTTGCGGATTGGTCAATCCGTTCGCGAGATATGGCAGTTTGGACGTAAAAAACGCTCGAGAAACTCAAAATTTTCGCAGTTCTGATGCTCGAAACGAATAACCAGAACGGCCTAGGGGAAAAGTTCGAATACCGTTGTAATCGGGCGAGTTTCTACTTTCAGATGTAACAGAAATTTTGCGGATTCGTCAATCCGTTTGCGAGATATGGCAGTTTGGAGGTAAGAAACGCTTGAGAAACTCAAAATTTTCGCAGCTCTGATGCTCGAAACGAATAACTAGAATGGCCTAGGGGAAAAGTACACATACCGTTGCAATTGGGCGAGTTTCTACTTTCAGATGCAACAGACATTTTGCGGATTGGTCAATCCGTTCGCGAAATATGGCAGTTTGGAGGTAAGAAACGCTTGAGAAACTCAAAATTTTCGCAGTTCTGATGCTCCAAACGAATAACCAGAACGGCCTAGGGGAAAAGTACGCATACCGTTGTAATCGGGCGAGTTTCTAGTTTCAGATGCAACAGAAATTTTGCGGAATGGTGTATCCGTTCGCGAGATATGGCAGTTTGGAGGTAAGAAACGCTTGAGCAACTCAAAATTTTCACAGTTCTGATGCTCGAAACGAATAACTAGAACGGCCTAGGGGAAAAGTACTCATACCGTTGCAATCGGGCGTGTTTCAACTTACAGATGCAACAGAAATTTTGCGGATTGGTCAATCCGTTCGCGAGATATGGCAGTTTGGACGTAAGAAACGCTCGAGAAACTCAAAATTTTCGCAGTTCTGATGCTCGAAACGAATAACCAGAACGGCCTAGGGGAAAAGTTCGAATACCGTTGTAATCGGGCGAGTTTCTACTTTCAGATGTAACAGAAATTTTGCGGATTGGTCAATCCGTTCGCGAGATATGGCAGTTTGGATGTAAGAAACGCTTGAGAAACTCAAAATTTTCGCAGCTCTGATGCTCGAAACGAATAACTAGAATGGCCTAGGGGAAAAGTACACATACCGTTGCAATTGGGCGAGTTTCTACTTTCAGATGCAACAGAAATTTTGCGGATTGGTCAATCCGTTCGCGAGATATGGCAGTTTGGACGTAACAAACGCTTGAGAAACTCAAAATCTTCGCAGTTCTGATGCTCGAAACGAATAACTAGAACGGCCTAGGGGAAAGGTTCGCATACCGTTGTAATCGGGCGAGTTTCTACTTTCAGATGCAACAGAAATTTTGCGGATTGGTCAATCCGTTCGCGAGATATGGCAGTTTGGACGTAAAAAACTCTCGAGAAACTCAAAATTTTCGCAGTTCTGATGCTCGAAAAGAATAACCAGAACGGCCTAGGGGAAAATTTCGAATACCGTTGTAATCGGGCGAGTTTCTACTTTCAGATGCAAAAGAAATTTTGCGGATTGGTCAGTCCGTTCGCGAGATATGGCAGTTTGGACGTAAGAAACGCTTGAGAAACTCAAAATTTTCGCAGTTCTGATGCTCGAAACCAATAACTAGAACGGCATAGGGGAAAGGTTCGCATACCGTTGTAATCGGGCGAGTTTCTACTTTCAGATGCAACAGAAATTTTGCGGATTGGTCAATCCGTTCGCGAGATATGGCAGTTTGGACGTAAGAAACGCTTGAGAAACTCAAAATTTTCGCAGTTCTGATGCTCGAAACGAATAACTAGAACGGCCTAGGGGAAAGGTTCGGATACCGTTGTAAACGGGCGAGTTTCTACTTTCAGATGCAACAGAAATTTTGTGGATTGGTCAATCCGTTCGCGAGATATGGCAGTTTGGAGGTAAGAAACGCTTGAGAAACTCAAAATTTTCGAAGTTCTGATGCTCGAAATGAATAACTAGAACGGCCTAGGGGAAAAGTACGCATACCGTTGTAATCGGGCGAGTTTCTACTTTCAGGTGCAACAGAAATTTTGCGGATTCGTCAATCCGTTCGCAAGATATGGTAGTTTGGATGTAAGAAACGCTTGAGAAACTCAAAATTTTCGCAGTTCTGATGCTCGCAACGAATAACTAGAACGGCCTAGGGGAAAAGTACGCATACCGTTGTAATCGGGCGAGTTTCTACTTTCAGATGCGACAGAAATTTTGCAGATTGGTCAATCCGTTCGCGAGATATGGCAGTTTGGAGGTAAGAAACGCTTGAGAAACTCAAAATTTTCGCAGTTCTGATGCTCGATAAGCATCACTAGAACGGCCTAGGGGAAAAGTACTCATACTGATGTAATCGGGCTAGTTTCTACTTTCAGATGCAACAGAAATTTTGCGGATTGGTCAATCCGTTCGCGAGATATGGCAGTCTGGAGGTAAGAAACGCATGAGAAACTCAAAATTTTCGAAGTTCTGATGCTCGAAATGAATAACTAGAACGGCCTAGGGAAAAGTGCGCATACCGTTGTAATCGGGCTAGTTTCTACTTTCAGATGCAACAGAAATTTTACGGATTGGTGAATCCGTTCGCGAGATATGGCAGTTTGGAGGTAAGAAACGCTTGAGAAACTCAAAATTTTCGCAGCTCTGATGCTCGAAACAAATAACTAGAATGGCGTAGGGAAAAGTACTCATACCGTTGTAATCGGGCGAGTATCTACTTTCAGATTCAACAGAAATTTCGCGGATTGATCTATCCCTTCGCGAGATATGCAGTTTGGAGGTAAGAACGCTTGAGAAATTCAAAATTTTCGCAGTTCTGATGCCGAAACGAATAACTAGAACGGCCTAGGGGAAAAGTACTCATACCGTTGTAATCGGGCGAGTATCTACTTTCAGATTCAGCAGAAATTTCGCGGATTGGTCTATCCGTTCGCGGAGATATGACAGTTTGGAGGTAAGAAACGCTTGAGAAACTCAAAATTTTCGTAGTTCTGATGCTCGAAACGAATAACTAGAACGGCCTAGGGGAAAAGTACGCATACCGTTGTAATCGGGCGAGTTTCTACTTTCAGATGCAACAGAAATTTTGCGGATTGGTCAATCCGTTCGCGAGATATGGCAGTTGAGGGGTAAGAAACGCTTGAGTAACTCAAAATTTTCGCAGTTCTGATGCTCGAACGGATAACTAGAACGGCCTAGGGAAAAGTGCGCATACCGTTGTAATCGGGGCGAGTTTCTACTTTCAGATGCAACAGAAATTTTGCGGATTGGTGATCCGTTCGCGAGATATGGCAGTTTGGAGGTAAGAAAAGCTTGAGAAACTCAAAATTTTCGCAGCTCTGATGCTCGAAACGAATAACTAGAATGGCCTAGGGGAAAAGTACACTTACCGTTGTAATTGGGCGAGTTTCTACGTTCAGATGCAGCAGAAATTTTGCGGATTAGTCAATCCGTTCGCGAGATGTGGCAGTTTGTAGGTAAGAAACGCTTGAGAAACTCAAAATTATCGCAGTTCTGATGCTCGAAACGAATAACTAGAACGGCCTAGGGGAAAAGTACTCATACCGTTGTAATCGGGCGAGTATCTACTTTCAGATTCAACAGAAGTTTCGCGGATTGGTCAATCCGTTCGCGAGATATGCAGTCTGGAGGTAAGAAACGCAAGAGAAACTCAAAATTTTCGAAGTTCTGATGTCGAAACGAATAACTAGAACGGCCTAGTGGAAAAGTACGCATACCGTTGTAATCGGGCGACTTTCTACTTTCAGATGCAACAGAAATTTTGCGGATTGGTCAATACGTTCGCGAGATATGGCAGTTGGGGGGTAAGAAACTCTTGAGTAACTCAAAATTTTTGCAGTTCTGATGCTCGAAACGAATAACTAGAACGGCCTAGGGGAAAAGTGCGCATACCGTTGTAATCGGGCGAGTTTCTACTTTCAGATGCAACAGAAATTTTGCGGATTGGTGAATCCGTTCGCGAGATGTGGCAGTTTGGAGGTAAGAACGCTTGAGCAACTCAAAATTTTCGCATTTCTGATGCTCGAACGAATAACCAGAAGGGCCTACGGGAAAACTACGAATACCGTTGTAATCGGGCGAGTTTCTACTTTCAGATGCAACAGAAATTTGCGGATTGGTCAATCCGTTCGCGAGATGTGGCAGTTTGGAGTAAGAAACGCTTGAGAAACTCAAAATTATCGCAGTTCTGATGCTCGAAATGAATAACTAGAACGGACTAGGGGAAAAGTACGCATACCGTTGTAATCGGCGAGTTTCTACTTCAGATGCAACAGAATTTTGCGGATTGGTCAATCCGTTCGCGAGATATGGCGGTTTGGAGGTAAGAGACGCTTGAGAAACTCAAAATTTTCGAAGTTCTGATGCTCGAAATGACTAACTAGAACGGCTTAGGGGAAAAGTACGCATACCGTGGTAATCGGGCGAGTTTCTACTTTCAGATGCAACAGAATTTTGCGGATTGGTCAATCCGTTCGCGAGATATGGCAGTTGGGCGGTAAGAAACGCTTGAGTAACTCAAATTTCGCAGTTCTGATGCTCGAAACGAATAACTAGAACGGCCTAGGGGAAAAGTGCGCATACCGTTGTAATCGGTCGAGTTTCTACTTTCAGATGCAACAGAAATTTTGCGGATTGGTCAATCCGTTCGCGAGATGTGGCAGTTTGTAAGTAAGAAACGCTTGAGAAACTCAAAATTATCGCAGTCTGATGCTCGAAATGAATAACTAGAACGGCCTAGGGAAAAGTACGCATACCGTTGTAATCGGGCGAGTTTCTACTTTCAGATGCAACAGAAATTTTGCGGATTTGTCAATCCGTTCGCGAGATATGGCAGTTGGGGGGTAAGAAACGCTTGAGTAACTCAAAATTTTCGCAGTTCTGATGCTCGAAACGAATAACTAGAACGGCCTAGGGGAAAAGTGCGCATACCGTTGTAATCGGGCGAGTTTCTACTTTCAGATGCAACAAAATTTTGCGGATATTGGTGAATCCGTTCGCGAGATATGGCAGTTTGGAGGTAAGAAACGCTTGAGAAACTCAAAATTTTCGCAGCTCTGATGCTCGAAACGAATAACTAGAATGGCCTAGGGGAAAAGTACACATACCGTTGTAATTGGGCGAGTTTCCACGTTCAGATGCAACAGAAATTTTGCGGATTGGTCAATCCGTTCGCGAGATGTGGCAGTTTGTAAGTAAGAAACGCTTGAGAAACTCAAAATTATCGCAGTTCTGATGCTCGAAACGAATAACTAGAACGGCCTAGGGGAAAAGTACTCATACCGTTGTAATCGGGCGAGTATCTACTTTCAGATTCAACAGAAATTTCGCGGATTGGTCTATCCCTTCGCGAGATATGGCAGTTTGGAGGTAAGAAACGCTTGAGAAACTCAAAATTTTCGCAGTTCTGATGCCCGAAACGAATAACTAGAACGGCCTAGGGGAAAAGTACGCATACCGTTATAATCGGGCGAGTATCTGCTTTCAGATTCAACAGAAATTTCGCGGATTGGTCTATCCGTTCGCGAGATATGACAGTTTGGATGTAAGGAACGCTTGAGAAATCAAAATTTTCGCAGTTCTGATGCTCGAAACGAATAACTAGAATGGCCTAGGGGAAAAGCACACATACCGTTGCAATTGGGCGAGTTTCTACTTTCAGATGCAACAGAAATTTTGCGGATTGGGCTATCCATTCGCGAGATATGGCAGTTTGGAGGTAAGAAACGCTTGAGACACTCAAAATTTTCGCAGTTCTGATGCTCGAGACGAATAACTAGAATGGCCTAGGGGAAGACTGCACATACCGTTGTAATCGGGCGAGTTTCTACTTTCAGATGCAAGAGAAATTTTGCGGATTGGTCAATCCGTTCGCGAGACATGGCAGTTTGGAGGTAAGAAACGCTTGAGATACTCAAAATTTTCGCAGTTCTGATGCTCGAAACGAATAACTAGAACGGCCTAGGGGAAAAGTACGCATACCGTTGTAATCGGGCGGGTTTCTACTTTCAGATGCAACAGAAGTATTGCGGATTGGTCAATCCGTTCGCGAGATATGGCAGTTTGGAGGTAAGAAAGGCTTGAGAAGCTCAAAATTTTCGCAGTTCTGATGCTCGATAAGCATCACTAGAACGGTCTAGGGGAAAAGTACTCATACTGATGTAATCGGGCTAGTTTCTACTTTCAGATGCAACAGAAATTTTGCGGATAGGTCAATCCGTTCGCGAGATATGGCAGTCTGGAGGTAAGAAACGAATGAGAAACTCAAAATTTTCGAAGTTCTGATGCTCGAAATGAATAACTCGAACGGCCTAGGGGAAAATTACGCATACCGTTGTAATCGGGCGAGTTTCTACTTTCAGATGCAACCGAAATTTTGCGGATTGGTCAATCCGTTCGCGAGATATGGCAGTTGGGGGGTAAGAAACGCTTGAGTAACTCAAAATTTTCGCAGTTCTGATGCTCGAAACGAATAACTAGAACGGCCTAGGGGAAAAGTGCGCATACCGTTGTAATCGGGCGAGTTTCTACTTTCAGATGCAACAGAAATTTTACGGATTGGTGAACCCGTTCGCGAGATATGGCAGTTTGGAGTTAAGAAACGCTTGAGAAACTCAAAATTTTCGCAGCTCTGATGCTCGAAACAAATAACTAGAATGGCCTAGGGGAAAAGCACACATACCGTTGTAATTGGGCGAGTTTTTACGTTCAGATGCAGCAGAAATTTTGCGGATTAGTCAATCCGTTCGCGAGATGTGGCAGTTTGTAGGTAAGAAACGCTTGAGAAACTCAAAATTTTCCCAGCTCTGATGCTCGAAACGAATAACTAGAATGGCCTAGGGGAAAAGTACACATACCGTTGTAATTGGGCGAGTTTCTACGTTCAGATGCAACAGAAATTTTGGGGATTGGTCAATCCTTTCGCGAGATGTGGCAGTTTGTAGGTAAGAAACGCTTGAGAAACTCAAAATTATCGCAGTTCTGATGCTCGAAACGAATAACTAGAATGGCCTAGGGGAAAAGTACTCATACCGTTGTAATCGGGCGAGTATCTACTTTCAGATTCAACAGAAATTTCGCGGATTGATCTATCCCTTCGCGAGATATGGCAGTTTGGAGGTAAGAAACGCTTGAGAAACTCAAAATTTTCGCAGTCTGATGCCCGAAACGAATAACTAGAACGGCCTAGGGGAAAATTACGCATACCGTTGTAATCGGGCGAGTTTCTACTTTCAGATGCAACCGAAATTTTGCGGATTGGTCAATCCGTTCGCGAGATATGGCAGTTGGGGGGTAAGAAACGCTTGAGTAACTCAAAATTTTCGCAGTTCTGATGCTCGAAACGAATAACTAGAACGGCCTAGGGGAAAAGTGCGCATACCGTTGTAATCGGGCGAGTTTCTACTTTCAGATGCAACAGAAATTTTACGGATTGGTGAACCCGTTCGCGAGATATGGCAGTTTGGAGTTAAGAAACGCTTGAGAAACTCAAAATTTTCGCAGCTCTGATGCTCGAAACAAATAACTAGAATGGCCTAGGGGAAAAGCACACATACCGTTGTAATTGGGCGAGTTTTTACGTTCAGATGCAGCAGAAATTTTGCGGATTAGTCAATCCGTTCGCGAGATGTGGCAGTTTGTAGGTAAGAAACGCTTGAGAAACTCAAAATTTTCCCAGCTCTGATGCTCGAAACGAATAACTAGAATGGCCTAGGGGAAAAGTACACATACCGTTGTAATTGGGCGAGTTTCTACGTTCAGATGCAACAGAAATTTTGGGGATTGGTCAATCCTTTCGCGAGATGTGGCAGTTTGTAGGTAAGAAACGCTTGAGAAACTCAAAATTATCGCAGTTCTGATGCTCGAAACGAATATCTAGAACGGCCTAGGGGAAAAGTACTCATACCGTTGTAATCGGGCGAGTATCAACTTTCAGATTCAACAGAAATTTCGCGGATTGGTCAATCCGTTCGCGAGATATGGCAGTCTGGATGTAAGAAACGCATGAGAAACTCAAAATTTTCGAAGTTCTGATGCTCGAAATGAATAACTAGAACGGCCTAGGGGAAAAGTACGCATACCGTTGTAATCGGGCGAGTTTCTACTTTCAGATGCAACAGAAATTTTGCGGATTGGTCTATCCGTTCGAGAGATATGGCAGTTTGGACGTAAGAAACGCTTGAGCAACTCAAAATTTTCGCAGTTCTGATGCTCGAAACGAATAACCAGAGCGGCCTAGGGGAAAAGTACGCATACCGTTGTAATCGGGCGAGTTTCTACTTTCAGATGCAACAGAAATTTTGCGGATTGGTCAATCCGTTCGCGAGATATGGCAGTTTGGACGTAACAAACGCTTGAGAAACTCAAAATCTTCGCAGTTCTGATGCTCGAAACGAATAACTAGAACGGCCTAGGGGAAAGGTTCGCATACCGTTGTAATCGGGCGAGTTTCTACTTTCAGATGCAACAGAAATTTTGCGGATTGGTCAATCCGTTCGCGAGATATGGCAGTTTGGACGTAAAAAACTCTCGAGAAACTCAAAATTTTCGCAGTTCTGATGCTCGAAAAGAATAACCAGAACGGCCTAGGGGAAAAGTTCGAATACCGTTGTAATCGGGCGAGTTTCTACTTTCAGATGCAAAAGAAATTTTGCGGATTGGTCAGTCCGTTCGCGAGATATGGCAGTTTGGACGTAAGAAACGCTTGAGAAACTCAAAATTTTCGCAGTTCTGATGCTCGAAACCAATAACTAGAACGGCCTAGGGGAAAGGTTCGCATACCGTTGTAATCGGGCGAGTTTCTACTTTCAGATGCAACAGAAATTTTGCGGATTGGTCAATCCGTTCGCGAGATATGGCAGTTTGGACGTAAGAAACGCTTGAGAAACTCAAAATTTTCGCAGTTCTGATGCTCGAAACGAATAACTAGAATGGCCTAGGGGAAAAGTACTCATACCGTTGTAATCGGGCGAGTATCTACTTTCAGATTCAACAGAAATTTCGCGGATTGATCTATCCCTTCGCGAGATATGGCAGTTTGGAGGTAAGAAACGCTTGAGAAACTCAAAATTTTCGCAGTCTGATGCCCGAAACGAATCACTAGAACGGCCTAGGGGAAAATTACGCATACCGTTGTAATCGGGCGAGTTTCTACTTTCAGATGCAACCGAAATTTTGCGGATTGGTCAATCCGTTCGCGAGATATGGCAGTTGGGGGGTAAGAAACGCTTGAGTAACTCAAAATTTTCGCAGTTCTGATGCTCGAAACGAATAACTAGAACGGCCTAGGGGAAAAGTGCGCATACCGTTGTAATCGGGCGAGTTTCTACTTTCAGATGCAACAGAAATTTTACGGATTGGTGAACCCGTTCGCGAGATATGGCAGTTTGGAGTTAAGAAACGCTTGAGAAACTCAAAATTTTCGCAGCTCTGATGCTCGAAACAAATAACTAGAATGGCCTAGGGGAAAAGCACACATACCGTTGTAATTGGGCGAGTTTTTACGTTCAGATGCAGCAGAAATTTTGCGGATTAGTCAATCCGTTCGCGAGATGTGGCAGTTTGTAGGTAAGAAACGCTTGAGAAACTCAAAATTTTCCCAGCTCTGATGCTCGAAACGAATAACTAGAATGGCCTAGGGGAAAAGTACACATACCGTTGTAATTGGGCGAGTTTCTACGTTCAGATGCAACAGAAATTTTGGGGATTGGTCAATCCTTTCGCGAGATGTGGCAGTTTGTAGGTAAGAAACGCTTGAGAAACTCAAAATTATCGCAGTTCTGATGCTCGAAACGAATATCTAGAACGGCCTAGGGGAAAAGTACTCATACCGTTGTAATCGGGCGAGTATCTACTTTCAGATTCAACAGAAATTTCGCGGATTGGTCAATCCGTTCGCGAGATATGGCAGTCTGGATGTAAGAAACGCATGAGAAACTCAAAATTTTCGAAGTTCTGATGCTCGAAATGAATAACTAGAACGGCCTAGGGGAAAAGTACGCATACCGTTGTAATCGGGCGAGTTTCTACTTTCAGATGCAACAGAAATTTTGCGGATTGGTCTATCCGTTCGAGAGATATGGCAATTTGGACGTAAGAAACGCTTGAGCAACTCAAAATTTTCGCAGTTCTGATGCTCGAAACGAATAACCAGAGCGGCCTAGGGGAAAAGTACGCATACCGTTGTAATCGGGCGAGTTTCTACTTTCAGATGCAACAGAAATTTTGCGGATTGGTCAATCCGTTCGCGAGATATGGCAGTTTGGACGTAACAAACGCTTGAGAAACTCAAAATCTTCGCAGTTCTGATGCTCGAAACGAATAACTAGAACGGCCTAGGGGAAAGGTTCGCATACCGTTGTAATCGGGCGAGTTTCTACTTTCAGATGCAACAGAAATTTTGCGGATTGGTCAATCCGTTCGCGAGATATGGCAGTTTGGACGTAAAAAACTCTCGAGAAACTCAAAATTTTCGCAGTTCTGATGCTCGAAAAGAATAACCAGAACGGCCTAGGGGAAAAGTTCGAATACCGTTGTAATCGGGCGAGTTTCTACTTTCAGATGCAAAAGAAATTTTGCGGATTGGTCAGTCCGTTCGCGAGATATGGCAGTTTGGACGTAAGAAACGCTTGAGAAACTCAAAATTTTCGCAGTTCTGATGCTCGAAACCAATAACTAGAACGGCCTAGGGGAAAGGTTCGCATACCGTTGTAATCGGGCGAGTTTCTACTTTCAGATGCAACAGAAATTTTGCGGATTGGTCAATCCGTTCGCGAGATATGGCAGTTTGGACGTAAGAAACGCTTGAGAAACTCAAAATTTTCGCAGTTCTGATGCTCGAAACGAATAACTAGAACGGCCTAGGGGAAAAGTACTCATACCGTTGTAATCGGGCGAGTATCTACTTTCAGATTCAACAGAAATTTCGCGGATTGGTCTATCCGTTCGCGAGATATGACAGTTTGGAGGTAAGAAACGCTTGAGAAACTCAAAATTTTCGTAGTTCTGATGCTCGAAACGAATAACTAGAACGGCCTAGGGGAAAAGTACGCATACCGTTGTAATCGGGCGAGTTTCTACTTTCAGATACAACAGAAATTTTGCGGATTGGTCAATCCGTTCGCGAGATATGGCAGTTGGGGGGTAAGAAACGCTTGAGAAACTCAAAATTTTCGCAGTTCTGATGCTCGAAACGGATAACTAGAACGGCCTAGGGGAAAAGTGCGCATACCGTTGTAATCGGGCGAGTTTCTACTTTCAGATGCAACAGAAATTTTGCGGATTGGTGAATCCGTTCGCGAGATATGGCAGTTTGGAGGTAAGAAAAGCTTGAGAAACTCAAAATTTTCGCAGCTCTGATGCTCGAAACGAATAACTAGAATGGCCTAGGGGAAAAGTACACTTACCGTTGTAATTGGGCGAGTTTCTACGTTCAGATGCAGCAGAAATTTTGCGGATTAGTCAATCCGTTCGCGAGATGTGGCAGTTTGTAGGTAAGAAACGCTTGTGAAACTCAAAATTATCGCAGTTCTGATGCTCGAAACGAATAACTAGAACGGCCTAGGGGAAAAGTACTCATACCGTTGTAATCGGGCGAGTATCTACTTTCAGATTCAACAGAAGTTTCGCGGATTGGTCAATCCGTTCGCGAGATATAGCAGTCTGGAGGTAAGAAACGCAAGAGAAACTCAAAATTATCGCAGTTCTGATGCTCGAAATGAATAACTAGAACGGCCTAGGGGAAAAGTACGCATACCGTTGTAATCGGGCGAGTTTCTACTTTCAGATGCAACAGAAATTTTGCGGATTGGTCAATCCGTTCGCGAGATATGGCAGTTGGGCGGTAAGAAACGCTTGAGTAACTCAAAATTTTCGCAGTTCTGATGCTCGAAACGAATAACTAGAACGGCCTAGGGGAAAAGTGCGCATACCGTTGTAATCGGGCGAGTTTCTACTTTCAGATGCAACAAAATTTTGCGGATTGGTGAATCCGTTCGCGAGATATGGCAGTTTGGAGGTAAGAAACGCTTGAGAAACTCAAAATTTTCGCAGCTCTGATGCTCGAAACGAATAACTAGAATGGCCTAGGGGAAAAGTACACATACCGTTGTAATTGGGCGAGTTTCCACGTTCAGATGCAACAGAAATTTTGCGGATTGGTCAATCCGTTCGCGAGATGTGGCAGTTTGTAAGTAAGAAACGCTTGAGAAACTCAAAATTATCGCAGTTCTGATGCTCGAAACGAATAACTAGAACGGCCTAGGGGAAAAGTACTCATACCGTTGTAATCGGGCGAGTATCTACTTTCAGATTCAACAGAAATTTCGCGGATTGGTCTATCCCTTCGCGAGATATGGCAGTTTGGAGGTAAGAAGCGCTTGAGAAACTCAAAATTTTCGCAGTTCTGATGCCCGAAACGAATAACTAGAACGGCCTAGGGGAAAAGTACGCATACCGTTATAATCGGGCGAGTATCTGCTTTCAGATTCAACAGAAATTTCGCGGATTGGTCTATCCGTTCGCGAGATATGACAGTTTGGATGTAAGGAACGCTTGAGAAATCAAAATTTTCGCAGTTCTGATGCTCGAAACGAATAACTAGAATGGCCTAGGGGAAAAGCACACATACCGTTGCAATTGGGCGAGTTTCTACTTTCAGATGCAACAGAAATTTTGCGGATTGGGCTATCCATTCGCGAGATATGGCAGTTTGGAGGTAAGAAACGCTTGAGAAACTCAAAATTTTCGAAGTTCTGATGCTCGAAATGACTAACTAGAACGGCTTAGGGGAAAAGTACGCATACCGTGGTAATCGGGCGAGTTTCTACTTTCAGATGCAACAGAAATTTTGCGGATTGGGCTATCCATTCGCGAGATATGGCAGTTTGGAGGTAAGAAACGCTTGAGAAACTCAAAATTTTCGAAGTTCTGATGCTCGAAATGACTAACTAGAACGGCTTAGGGGAAAAGTACGCATACCGTGGTAATCGGGCGAGTTTCTACTTTCAGATGCAACAGAAATTTTGCGGATTGGTCAATCCGTTCGCGAGATATGGCAGTTGGGCGGTAAGAAACGCTTGAGTAACTCAAAATTTTCGCAGTTCTGATGCTCGAAACGAATAACTAGAACGGCCTAGGGGAAAAGTGCGCATACCGTTGTTATCGGTCGAGTTTCTACTTTCAGATGCAACAGAAATTTTGCGGATTGGTCAATCCGTTCGCGAGATGTGGCAGTTTGTAAGTAAGAAACGCTTGAGAAACTCAAGATTATCGCAGTTCTGATGCTCGAAACGAATAACTAGAACGGCCTAGGGGAAAAGTACTCATACCGTTGTAATCGGGCGAGTATCTACTTTCAGATTCAACAGAAATTTCGCGGATTGGTCTATCCCTTCGCGAGATATGGCAGTTTGGAGGTAAGAAACGCTTGAGAAACTCAAAATTTTCGCAGTTCTGATGCCCGAAACGAATAACTAGAACGGCCTAGGGGAAAAGTACGCATACCGTTATAATCGGGCGAGTATCTGCTTTCAGATTCAACAGAAATTTCGCGGATTGGTCTATCCGTTCGCGAGATATGACAGTTTGGATGTAAGGAACGCTTGAGAAATCAAAATTTTCGCAGTTCTGATGCTCGAAACGAATAACTAGAATGGCCTATGGGAAAAGCACACATACCGTTGCAATTGGGCGAGTTTCTACTTTCAGATGCAACAGAAATTTTGCGGATTGGGCTATCCATTCGCGAGATATGGCAGTTTGGAGGTAAGAAACGCTTGAGAAACTCAAAATTTTCGAAGTTCTGATGCTCGAAATGACTAACTAGAACGGCTTAGGGGAAAAGTACGCATACCGTGGTAATCGGGCGAGTTTCTACTTTCAGATGCAACAGAAATTTTGCGGATTGGTCAATCCGTTCGCGAGATATGGCAGTTGGGCGGTAAGAAACGCTTGAGTAACTCAAAATTTTCGCAGTTCTGATGCTCGAAACGAATAACTAGAACGGCCTAGGGGAAAAGTGCGCATACCGTTGTAATCGGTCGAGTTTCTACTTTCAGATGCAACAGAAATTTTGCGGATTGGTCAATCCGTTCGCGAGATGTGGCAGTTTGTAAGTAAGAAACGCTTGAGAAACTCAAAATTATCGCAGTTCTGATGCTCGAAATGAATAACTAGAACGGCCTAGGGGAAAAGTACGCATACCGTTGTAATCGGGCGAGTTCCTACTTTCAGATGCAACAGAAATTTTGCGGATTTGTCAATCCGCTCGCGAGATATGGCAGTTGGGGGGTAAGAAACGCTTGAGTAACTCAAAATTTTCGCAGTTCTGATGCTCGAAACGAATAACTAGAACGGCCTAGGGGAAAAGTGCGCATACCGTTGTAATCGGGCGAGTTTCTACTTTCAGATGCAACAAAATTTTGCGGATTGGTGAATCCGTTCGCGAGATATGGCAGTTTGGAGGTAAGAAACGCTTGAGAAACTCAAAATTTTCGCAGCTCTGATTCTCGAAACGAATAACTAGAATGGCCTAGGGGAAAAGTACACATACCGTTGTAATTGGGCGAGTTTCCACGTTCAGATGCAACAGAAATTTTGCGGATTGGTCAATCCGTTCGCGAGATGTGGCAGTTTGTAAGTAAGAAACGCTTGAGAAACTCAAAATTATCGCAGTTCTGATGCTCGAAACGAATAACTAGAACGGCCTAGGGGAAAAGTACTCATACCGTTGTAATCGGGCGAGTATCTACTTTCAGATTCAACAGAAATTTCGCGGATTGGTCTATCCCTTCGCGAGATATGGCAGTTTGGAGGTAAGAAACGCTTGAGAAACTCAAAATTTTCGCAGTTCTGATGCCCGAAACGAATAACTAGAACGGCCTAGGGGAAAAGTACGCATACCGTTATAATCGGGCGAGTATCTGCTTTCAGATTCAACAGAAATTTCGCGGATTGGTCTATCCGTTCGCGAGATATGACAGTTTGGATGTAAGGAACGCTTGAGAAATCAAAATTTTCGCAGTTCTGATGCTCGAGACGAATAACTAGAATGGCCTAGGGGAAGACTGCACATACCGTTGTAATCGGGCGAGTTTCTACTTTCAGATGCAAGAGAAATTTTGCGGATTGGTCAATCCGTTCGCGAGACATGGCAGTTTGGAGGTAAGAAACGCTTGAGATACTCAAAATTTTCGGAGTTCTGATGCTCGAAACGAATAACTAGAACGGCCTAGGGGAAAAGTACGCATACCGTTGTAATCGGGCGGGTTTCTACTTTCAGATGCAACAGAAGTATTGCGGATTGGTCAATCCGTTCGCGAGATATGGCAGTTTGGAGGTAAGAAAGGCTTGAGAAGCTCAAAATTTTCGCAGTTCTGATGCTCGATAAGCATCACTAGAACGGTCTAGGGGAAAAGTACTCATACTGATGTAATCGGGCTAGTTTCTACTTTCAGATGCAACAGAAGTTTTGCGGATAGGTCAATCCGTTCGCGAGATATGGCAGTCTGGAGGTAAGAAACGAATGAGAAACTCAAAATTTTCGAAGTTCTGATGCTCGAAATGAATAACTCGAACGGCCTAGGGGAAAATTACGCATACCGTTGTAATCGGGCGAGTTTCTACTTTCAGATGCAACCGAAATTTTGCGGATTGGTCAATCCGTTCGCGAGATATGGCAGTTGGGGGGTAAGAAACGCTTGAGTAACTCAAAATTTTCGCAGTTCTGATGCTCGAAACGAATAACTAGAACGGCCTAGGGGAAAAGTGCGCATACCGTTGTAATCGGGCGAGTTTCTACTTTCAGATGCAACAGAAATTTTACGGATTGGTGAACCCGTTCGCGAGATATGGCAGTTTGGAGTTAAGAAACGCTTGAGAAACTCAAAATTTTCGCAGCTCTGATGCTCGAAACAAATAACTAGAATGGCCTAGGGGAAAAGCACACATACCGTTGTAATTGGGCGAGTTTTTACGTTCAGATGCAGCAGAAATTTTGCGGATTAGTCAATCCGTTCGCGAGATGTGGCAGTTTGTAGGTAAGAAACGCTTGAGAAACTCAAAATTTTCCCAGCTCTGATGCTCGAAACGAATAACTAGAATGGCCTAGGGGAAAAGTACACATACCGTTGTAATTGGGCGAGTTTCTACGTTCAGATGCAACAGAAATTTTGGGGATTGGTCAATCCTTTCGCGAGATGTGGCAGTTTGTAGGTAAGAAACGCTTGAGAAACTCAAAATTATCGCAGTTCTGATGCTCGAAACGAATATCTAGAACGGCCTAGGGGAAAAGTACTCATACCGTTGTAATCGGGCGAGTATCTACTTTCAGATTCAACAGAAATTTCGCGGATTGGTCAATCCGTTCGCGAGGTATGGCAGTCTGGATGTAAGAAACGCATGAGAAACTCAAAATTTTCGAAGTTCTGATGCTCGAAATGAATAACTAGAACGGCCTAGGGGAAAAGTACGCATACCGTTATAATCGGGCGAGTTTCTACTTTCAGATGCAACAGAAATTTTGCGGATTGGTCAATCCGTTCGGGAGATATGGCAGTTGGGGGGTAAGAAACGCTTGAGTAACACAAAATTTTCGCAGTTCTGATGCTCGAAACGAATAACTAGAACGGCCTAGGGGAAAAGTGCGCATACCGTTGTAATCGAGCGAGTTTCTACTTTCAGATGCAACAGAAATTTTGCGGATTGGTGAATCCGTTCGCGAGATATGGCAGTTTGGAGGTAAGAAACGCTTGAGAAACTCAAAATTTGCGCAGCTCTGATGCTCGAAACGAATAACTAGAATGGCCTAGGGGAAAAGTACTCATACCGTTGTAATCGGGCGAGTATCTACTTTCAGATTCAACAGAAATTTCGCGGATTGATCTATCCCTTCGCGAGATATGGCAGTTTGGAGGTAAGAAACGCTTGAGAAACTCAAAATTTTCGCAGTCTGATGCCCGAAACGAATAACTAGAATGGCCTAGGGGAAAAGCACACATACCGTTGTAATTGGGCGAGTTTTTACGTTCAGATGCAGCAGAAATTTTGCGGATTAGTCAATCCGTTCGCGAGATGTGGCAGTTTGTAGGTAAGAAACGCTTGAGAAACTCAAAATTTTCCCAGCTCTGATGCTCTTAACGAATAACTAGAATGGCTTAGGGGAAAAGTACACATACCGTTGTAATTGGGCGAGTTTCTACGTTCAGATGCAACAGAAATTTTGCGGATTGGTCAATCCTTTCGCGAGATGTGGCAGTTTGTAGGTAAGAAACGCTTGAGAAACTCAAAATTATCGCAGTTCTGATGCTCGAAACGAATAACTAGAACGGCCTGGGGGAAAAGTACTCATACCGTTGTAATCGGGCGAGTATCTACTTTCAGATTCAACAGAAATTTCGCGGATTGGTCAATCCGTTCGCGAGATATGGCAGTCTGGATGTAAGAAACGCATGAGAAACTCAAAATTTTCGAAGTTCTGATGCTCGAAATGAATAACTAGAACGGCATAGGGGAAAAGTACGCATACCGTTGTAATCGGGCGAGTTTCTACTTTCAGATGCAACAGAAATTTTGCGGATTGGTCAATCCGTTCGCGAGATATGGCAGTTGGGGGGTAAGAAACGCTTGAGTAACACAAAATTTTCGCAGTTCTGATGCTCGAAACGAATAACTAGAACGGCCTAGGGGAAAAGTGCGCATACCGTTGTAATCGAGCGAGTTTCTACTTTCAGATGCAACAGAAATTTTGCGGATTGGTGAATCCGTTCGCGAGGTATGGCAGTTTGGAGGTAAGAAACGCTTGAGAAACTCAAAATTTGCGCAGCTCTGATGCTCGAAACGAATAACTAGAATGGCCTAGGGGAAAAGTACTCATACCGTTGTAATCGGGCGAGTATCTACTTTCAGATTCAACAGAAATTTCGCGGATTGATCTATCCCTTCGCGAGATATGGCAGTTTGGAGGTAAGAAACGCTTGAGAAACTCAAAATTTTCGCAGTCTGATGCCCGAAACGAATAACTAGAACGGCCTAGGGGAAAATTACGCATACCGTTGTAATCGGGCGAGTTTCTACTTTCAGATGCAACCGAAATTTTGCGGATTGGTCAATCCGTTCGCGAGATATGGCAGTTGGGGGGTAAGAAACGCTTGAGTAACTCAATATTTTCGCAGTTCTGATGCTCGAAACGGATAACCAGAACGGCCTAGGGGAAAAGTATACATACCGTTGTAATTGGGCGAGTTTCTATGTTCAGATGCAACAGAAATTTTGCGGATTGGTCAATCCGTTCGCGAGATGTGGCAGCTTGTATGTAAGAAACGCTTGAGAAACTCAAAATTATCGCAGTTCTGATGCTCGAAACGAATAACTAGAACGGCCTAGGGGAAAAGTACTCATACCGTTGTAATCGGGCGAGTATCTACTTTCAGATTCAACAGAAATTTCGCGGATATGTCAATCCGTTCGCGAGATATGGCAGTCTGGATGTAAGAAACGCATGAGAAACTCAAAATTTTCGAAGTTCTGATGCTCGAAATGAATAACTAGAACGGCCTAGGGGAAAAGTACGCATACCGTTGTAATTGGGCGAGTTTCTACGTTCAGATGCAACAGAAATTTCGCGGATTGGTCTATTCCTTCTCGAGATATGGCAGTTTGGAGGTAAGAAACGCTTGAGAAACTCAAAATTTTCGCAGTTCTGATGCCCGAAACGAATAACTAGAACGGCCTAGGGGAAAAGTACGCATACCGTTATAATCGGGCGAGTATCTACTTTCAGATTCAACAGAAATTTCGCGGGTTGGTCTACCCGTTCGCGAGATATGACAGTTTGGAGGTAAGAAACGCTTGAGAAACTCCAAATTTTCGCAGTTCTGATGCTCGAAACGAGTAACTAGAATGGCCTAGGGGAAAAGCACACATACCGTTGCAATTGGGCGAGTTTCTACTTTCAGATGCAACAGAAATTTTGCGGATTGGGCTATACATTCGCGAGATATGGCAGTTTGGAGGTAAGAAACGCTTGAGACACTCAAAATTTTCGCAGTTCTGATGCTCGAGACGAATAACTAGAATGGCCTAGGGGAAGACTGCACATACCGTTGTAATCGGGCGAGTTTCTACTTTCAGATGCAAGAGAAATTTTGCGGATTGGTCAATCCGTTCGCGAGACATGGCAGTTTGGAGGTAAGAAACGCTTGAGAAACTCAAAATTTTCGCAGTTCTGATGCTCGAAACGAATAACTAGAACGGCCTAGGGGAAAAGTACGCATACCGTTGTAATCGGGCGGGTTTCTACTTTCAGATGCAACAGAAGTTTTGCGGATTGGTCAATCCGTTCGCGAGATATGGCAGTTTGGAGGTAAGAAAGGCTTGAGAAGCTCAAAATTTTCGCAGTTCTGATGCTCGAAACGAATAACTAGAACGGCCTAGGGGAAAAGTACGCATACCGTTGTAATCGGTCCAGTTGCTACTTTCAGACGCAAGAGAAATTTTGCGTATTGGTCAATCCGTTCGCTAGATATGGCAGTTTGGAGGAAAGAAACGGTTGAGAAACTCAAAATTTTCGCAGTTCTGATGCTCGAAACGAATAACTAGAACGGCCTAGGGGAAAAGTACGCATACCGTTGTAATCGGGCGGGTTTCTACTTTCAGATGCAACAGAAATTTTGCGGAATGGTGTATCCGTTCGCGAGATATGGCAGTTTGGATGTAAGAAACGCTTGAGCAACTCAAAATTTTCGCAGCTCTGATGCTCGAAACGAATAACTAGAATGGCCTAGGGAAAAGTACACATACCGTTGTAATTGCGCGAGTTTCTACGTTCAGACGCAACAGAAATTTTGCGGATTGGTCAATCCGTTCGTGAGATGTGGCAGTTTGGAGGTAAGAAACGCTTGAGAAACTCAAAATTTTCGCAACTCTGATGCTCGAAACGAATAACTAGAATGGCCGAGGGGAAAAGTACACATACCGTTGTAATTGGGCGAGTTTTTACGTTCAGATGCAACAGAAATTTTTCGGATTGGTCAATCCGTTCGCGAGATGTGGCAGTTTGTAGGTAAGAAACGCTTGAGAAACTCAAAATTATCGCAGTTCTGATGCTCGAAATGAATAACTAGAACGGCCTAGGGCAAAAGTACGCATACCGTTGTAATCGGGCGAGTTTCTACTTTCAGGTGCAACAGAAATTTTGCGGATTCGTCAATCCGTTCGCAAGATATGGTAGTTTGGAGGTAAGAAACGCTTGAGAAACTCAAAATTTTCGCAGTTCTGATGCTCGCAACGAATAACTAGAACGGCCTAGGGGAAAAGTACGCATACCGTTGTAATCGGGCGAGTTTCTACTTTCAGATGCGACAGAAATTTTGCGGATTGGTCAATCCGTTAGCGAGATATGGCAGTTGGGGGGTAAGAATCGCTTGAGTAACACAAAATTTTCGCAGTTCTGATGCTCGAAACGAATAACTAGAACGGCCTAGGGGAAAAGTGCGCATACCGTTGTAATTGAGCGAGTTTCTACTTTCAGATGCAACAGAAATTTTGCGGATTGGTGAATCCGTTCGCGAGATATGGCAGTTTGGAGGTAAGAAACGCTTGAGAAACTCAAAATTTGCGCAGCTCTGATGCTCGAAACGAATAACTAGAATGGCCTAGGGGAAAAGTACTCATACCGTTGTAATCGGGCGAGTATCTACTTTCAGATTCAACAGAAATTTCGCGGATTGATCTATCCCTTCGCGAGATATGGCAGTTTGGAGGTAAGAAACGCTTGAGAAACTCAAAATTTTCGCAGTCTGATGCCCGAAACGAATAACTAGAACGGCCTAGGGGAAAATTACGCATACCGTTGTAATCGGGCGAGTTTCTACTTTCAGATGCAACCGAAATTTTGCGGATTGGTCAATCCGTTCGCGAGATATGGCAGTTGGGGGGTAAGAAACGCTTGAGTAACTCAAAATTTTCGCAGTTCTGATGCTCGAAACGGATAACTAGAACGGCCTAGGGGAAAAGTGCGCATACCGTTGTAATCGGGCGAGTTTCTACTTTCAGATGCAACAGAAATTTTGCGGATTGGTGAATCCGTTCGCGAGATATGGCAGTTTGGAGGTAAGAAAAGCTTGAGAAACTCAAAATTTTCGCAGCTCTGATGCTCGAAACGAATAACTAGAATGGCCTAGGGGAAGAGTACACATACCGTTGTAATTGGGCGAGTTTCTACGTTCAGATGCAGCAGAAATTTTGCGGATTAGTCAACCCGTTCGCGAGATGTGGCAGTTTGTAGGTAAGAAACGCTTGAGAAACTCAAAATTATCGCAGTTCTGATGCTCGAAACGAATAACTAGAACGGCCTAGGGGAAAAGTACTCATACCGTTGTAATCGGGCGAGTATCTACTTTCAGATTCAACAGAAATTTCGCGGATTGGTCAATCCGTTCGCGAGATATGGCAGTCTGGAGGTAAGAAACGCATGAGAAACTCAAAATTTTCGAAGTTCTGATGCTCGAAATGACTAACTAGAACGGCTTAGGGGAAAAGTACGCATATCGTTGTAATCGGACGAGTTTCTACTTTCAGATGCAACAGAAATTTGCGGATTGGTCAATCCGTTCGCGAGATATGGCAGTTGGGGGGTAAGAAACGCTTGAGTAACTCAAAATTTTCGCAGTTCTGATGCTCGAAACGAATAACTAGAACGGCCTAGGGGAAAAGTGCGCATACCGTTGTAATCGGGCGAGTTTCTACTTTCAGATGCAACAGAAATTTTGCGGATTGGTGAATTCGTTCGCGAGATATGGCAGTTTGGAGGTAAGAAACGCTTGAGAAACTCAAAATTTTCGCAGCTCTGATGCTCGAAACGAATAACTAGAATGGCCTAGGGGAAAAGTACACATACCGTTGTAATTGGGCGAGTTTCTACGTTCAGATGCAACAGAAATTTTGCGGATTGGTCAATCCGTTCGCGAGATGTGGCAGCTTGTATGTAAGAAACGCTTGAGAAACTCAAAATTATCGCAGTTCTGATGCTCGAAACGAATAACTAGAACGGCCTAGGGGAAATGTACTCATACCGTTGTAATCGGGCGAGTATCTACTTTCAGATTCAACAGAAATTTCGCGGATATGTCAATCCGTTCGCGAGATATGGCAGTCTGGATGTAAGAAAGGTTTGAGAAGCTCAAAATTTTCGCAGTTCTGATGCTCGAAACGAATAACTAGAACGGCCTAGGGGAAAAGTACGCATACCGTTGTAATCGGTCCAGTTGCTACTTTCAGACGCAACAGAAATTTTGCGTATTGGTCAATCCGTTCGCTAGATATGGCAGTTTGGAGGAAAGAAACGCTTGAGAAATTCAAAATTTTCGCAGTTCTGATGCTCGAAACGAGTAACTAGAATGGCCTAGGGGAAAAGCACACATACCGTTGCAATTGGGCGAGTTTCTACTTTCAGATGCAACAGAAATTTTGCGGATTGGGCTATACATTCGCGAGATATGGCAGTTTGGAGGTAAGAAACGCTTGAGACACTCAAAATTTTCGCAGTTCTGATGCTCGAGACGAATAACTAGAATGGCCTAGGGGAAGACTGCACATACCGTTGTAATCGGGCGAGTTTCTACTTTCAGATGCATGAGAAATTTTGCGGATTGGTCAATCCGTTCGCGAGACATGGCAGTTTGGAGGTAAGAAACGCTTGAGAAACTCAAAATTTTCGCAGTTCTGATGCTCGAAACGAATAACTAGAACGGCCTAGGGGAAAAGTACGCATACCGTTGTAATCGGGCGGGTTTCTACTTTCAGATGCAACAGAAGTTTTGCGGATTGGTCAATCCGTTCGCGAGATATGCCAGTTTGGAGGTAAGAAAGGTTTGAGAAGCTCAAAATTTTCGCAGTTCTGATGCTCGAAACGAATAACTAGAACGGCCTAGGGGAAAAGTACGCATACCGTTGTAATCGGTCCAGTTGCTACTTTCAGACGCAACAGAAATTTTGCGTATTGGTCAATCCGTTCGCTAGATATGGCAGTTTGGAGGAAAGAAACGGTTGAGAAACTCAAAATTTTCGCAGTTCTGATGCTCGAAACGAATAACTAGAACGGCCTAGGGGAAAAGTACGCATACCGTTGTAATCGGGCGGGTTTCTACTTTCAGATGCAACAGAAATTTTGCGGAATGGTGTATCCGTTCGCGAGATATGGCAGTTTGGATGTAAGAAACGCTTGAGCAACTCAAAATTTTCGCAGCTCTGATGCTCGAAACGAATAACTAGAATGGCCTAGGGGAAAAGTACACATACCGTTGTAATTGCGCGAGTTTCTACGTTCAGACGCAACAGAAATTTTGCGGATTGGTCAATCCGTTCGCGAGATGTTGCAGTTTGGAGGTAAGAAACGCTTGAGAAACTCAAAATTTTCGCAACTCTGATGCTCGAAACGAATAACTAGAATGGCCTAGGGGAAAAGTACACATACCGTTGTAATTGGGCGAGTTTTTACGTTCAGATGCAACAGAAATTTTTCGGATTGGTCAATCCGTTCGCGAGATGTTGCAGTTTGTAGGTAAGAAACGCTTGAGAAACTCAAAATTATCGCAGTTCTGATGCTCGAAATGAATAACTAGAACGGCCTAGGGGAAAAGTACGCATACCGTTGTAATCGGGCGAGTTTCTACTTTCAGGTGCAACAGAAATTTTGCGGATTCGTCAATCCGTTCGCAAGATATGGTAGTTTGGAGGTAAGAAACGCTTGAGAAACTCAAAATTTTCGCAGTTCTGATGCTCGCAACGAATAACTAGAACGGCCTAGGGGAAAAGTACGCATACCGTTGTAATCGGGCGAGTTTCTACTTTCAGATGCGACAGATATTTTGCGGATTGGTCAATCCGTTCGCGAGATATGGCTGTTGGGGGGTAAGAAACGCTTGAGAAACTCAAAATTTTCGCAGTTCTGATGCTCGAAACGAATAACTAGAGCGGCCTAGGGGAAAAGTACGCATACCGTTGTAATCGGGCGAGTTTCTACTTTCAGATGCAACAGAAATTTTGCGGATTGGTCAATCCGTTCGCGAGATATGGCAGTTTGGAGGTAAGAAACGCTTGAGAAACTCAAAATTTTCGAAGTTCTGATGCTCGAAATGAATAACTAGAACGGCCTAGGGGAAAAGTACGCATACCGTTGTAATCGGTCCAGTTGCTACTTTCAGACGCAACAGAAATTTTGCGGATTGGTCAATCCGTTCGCGAGATGTGGCAGTTTGTAAGTAAGAAACGCTTGAGAAACTCAAAATTATCGCAGCTCTGATGCTCGAAAAGAATAACTAGAATGGCCTAGGGGAAAAGTACACATACCGTTGTAATTGCGCGAGTTTCTACGTTCAGACGCAACAGAAATTTTGCGGATTGGTCAATCCGTTCGCGAGATGTGGCAGTTTGGAGGTAAGAAACGCTTGAGAAACTCAAAATTTTCGCAGCTCTGATGCTCGAAACGAATAACTAGAATGGCCTAGGGGAAAAGTACACATACCGTTGTAATTGGGCGAGTTTCTACGTTCAGATGCAGCAGAAATTTTGCGGATTAGTCAATCCGTTCGCGAGATGTGGCAGTTTGTATGTAAGAAACGCTTGAGAAACTCAAAATTATCGCAGTTCTGATGCTCGAAACGAATAACTAGAACGGCCTAGGGGAAAAGTGCGCATACCGTTGTAATCGGGCGAGTTTCTACTTTCAGATGCAACAGAAATTTGGCGGATAGGTGAATTCGTTCGCGAGATATGGCAGTTTGGAGGTAAGAAACGCTTGAGAAACTCAAAATTTTCGCAGCTCTGATGCTCGAAACGAATAACTAGAATGGCCTAGGGGAAAAGTACACATACCGTTGTAATTGGGCGAGTTTCTACGTTCAGATGCAACAGAAATTTTGCGGATTGGTCAATCCGTTCGCGAGATGTGGCAGTTTGTAGGTAAGAAACGCTTGAGAAACTCAAAATTATCGCAGTTCTGATGCTCGAAACGAATAACTAGAACGGCCTAGGGGAAAAGTACTCATACCGTTGTAATCGGGCGAGTATCTACTTTCAGATTCAACAGAAATTTCGCGGATATGTCAATCCGTTCGCGAGATATGGCAGTCTGGATGTAAGAAACGCATGAGAAACTCAAAATTTTCGAAGTTCTGATGCTCGAAATGAATAACTAGAACGGCCTAGGGGAAAAGTACGCATACCGTTGTAATCGGGCGAGTTTCTACTTTCAGATGCAACAGAAATTTTGGGGATTTGTGAATCCGTTCGCGAGATATGGCAGTTGGGGGGTAAGAAACGCTTGAGTAACTCAAAATTTTCGCAGTTCTGATGCTCGAAACGAATAACTAGAACGGCCTAGGGGAAAAGTGCGCATACCGTTGTAATCGGGCGAGTTTCTACTTTCAGATGCAACAAAATTTTGCGGATTGGTGAATCCGTTCGCGAGGTATGGCAGTTTGGAGGTAAGAAACGCTTGAGAAACTCAAAATTTTCGCAGCTCTGATGCTCGAAACGAATAACTAGAACGGCCTAGGGGAAAAGTACTCATACCGTTGTAATCGGGCGGGTATCTACTTTCAGATACAACAGAAATTTCGCGGATTGGTCTATCCCTTCGCGAGATATGGCAGTTTGGAGGTAAGAAACGCTTGAGAAACTCAAAATTATCGCAGTTCTGATGCTCGAAACGAATAACTAGAACGGCCTAGGGGAAAAGTACTCATACTTTTGTAATCGGGCGAGTATCTACTTTCAGATTCAACAGAAATGTCGCGGATATGTCAATCCGTTCGCGAGATATGGCAGTCTGGATGTAAGAAACGCATGAGAAACTCAAAATTTTCGAAGTTCTGATGCTCGAAATGAATAACTAGAACGGCCTAGGGGAAAAGTACGCATACCGTTGTAATCGGGCGAGTTTCTACTTTCAGATGCAACAGAAATTTTGCGGATTTGTGAATCCGTTCGCGAGATATGGCAGTTGGGGGGTAAGAAACGCTTGAGTAACTCAAAATTTTCGCAGTTCTGATGCTCGAAACGAATAACTAGAACGGCCTAGGGGAAAAGTGCGCATACCGTTGTAATCGGGCGAGTTTCTACTTTCAGATGCAACAAAATTTTGCGGATTGGTGAATCCGTTCGCGAGATATGGCAGTTTGGAGGTAAGAAACGCTTGAGAAACTCAAAATTTTCGCAGCTCTGATGCTCGAAACGAATAACTAGAATGGCCTAGGGGAAAAGTACACATACCGTTGTAATTGGGCGAGTTTCTACGTTCAGATGCAACAGAAATTTTGCGGATTGGTCAATCCGTTCGCGAGATGTGCAGTTTGTAAGTAAGAAACGCTTGAGAAACTCAAAATTATCGCAGTTCTGATGCTCGAAACGAATAACTAGAACGGCCTAGGGGAAAAGAACTCATACCGTTGTAATCGGGCGAGTATCTACTTTCAGATACAACAGAAATTTCGCGGATTGGTCTATCCCTTCGCGAGATATGGCAGTTTGGAGGTAAGAAACGCTTGAGAAACTCAAAATTTTCGCAGTTCTGATGCCCGAAACGAATAACTAGAACGGCCTAGGGGAAAAGTACGCATACCGTTATAATCGGGCGAGTATCTACTTTCAGAGTCAACAGAAATTTCGCGGATTGGTCTATCCGTTCGCGAGATATGACAGTTTGGATGTAAGAAACGCTTGAGAAACTCAAAATTTTCGCAGTTCTTATGCTCGAAACGAATAACTAGAATGGCCTAGGGGAAAAGCACACATACCGTTGCAATTGGGCGAGTTTCTACTTTCAGATGCAACAGAAATTTTGCGGATTGGGCTATCCATTCGCGAGATATGGCAGTTTGGATGTAAGAAACGCTTGAGACACTCAAAATTTTCGCAGTTCTGATGCTCGAGACGAATAACTAGAATGGCCTAGGGGAAGACTGCACATACCGTTGTAATCGGGCGAGTTTCTACTTTCACATGCAAGACAAATTTTGCGGATTGGTCAATCCGTTCGCGAGACATGGCAGTTTGGAGGTAAGAAACGCTTGAGAAACTCAAAATTTTCGCAGCTCTGATGCTCGAAACGAATAACTAGAATGGCCTAGGGGAAAAGTACACATACCGTTGTAATTGGGCGAGTTTCTACGTTCAGATGCAACAGAAATTTTGCGGATTGGTCAATCCGTTCGCGAGATGTGGCAGCTTGTATGTAAGAAACGCTTGAGAAACTCAAAATTATCGCAGTTCTGATGCTCGAAACGAATAACTAGAACGGCCTAGGGGAAAAGTACTCATACCGTTGTAATCGGGCGAGTATCTACTTTCAGATTCAACAGAAATTTCGCGGATATGTCAATCCGTTCGCGAGATATGGCAGTCTGGATGTAAGAAACGCATGAGAAACTCAAAATTTTCGAAGTTCTGATGCTCGAAGTGAATAACTAGAACGGCCTAGGGGAAAAGTACGCATACCGTTGTAATCGGGCGAGTTTCTACTTTCAGATGCAACAGAAATTTTGCGGATTTGTCAATCCGTTCGCGAGATATGGCAGTTGGGGGGTAAGAAACGCTTGAGTAACTCAAAATTTTCGCAGTTCTGATGCTCGAAACGAATAACTAGAACGGCCTAGGGGAAAAGTACTCATACCGTTGTAATCGGGCGAGTATCTACTTTCAGATTCAACAGAAATTTCGCGGATTGGTCTATCCCTTCTCGAGATATGGCAGTTGGGGGGTAAGAAACGCTTGAGTAACTCAAAATTTTCGCAGTTCTGATGCTCGAAACGAATAACTAGAACGGCCTAGGGGAAAAGTACTCATACCGTTGTAATCGGGCGAGTATCTACTTTCAGATTCAACAGAAATTTCGCGGATTGGTCTACCCGTTCGCGAGATATGACAGTTTGGAGGTAAGAAACGCTTGAGAAATTCAAAATTTTCGCAGTTCTGATGCTCGAAACGAGTAACTAGAATGGCCTAGGGGAAAAGCACACATACCGTTGCAATTGGGCGAGTTTCTACTTTCAGATGCAACAGAAATTTTGCGGATTGGGCTATACATTCGCGAGATATGGCAGTTTGGAGGTAAGAAACGCTTGAGACACTCAAAATTTTCGCAGTTCTGATGCTCGAGACGAATAACTAGAATGGCCTAGGGGAAGACTGCACATACCGTTGTAATCGGGCGAGTTTCTACTTTCAGATGCATGAGAAATTTTGCGGATTGGTCAATCCGTTCGCGAGACATGGCAGTTTGGAGGTAAGAAACGCTTGAGAAACTCAAAATTTTCGCAGTTCTGATGCTCGAAACGAATAACTAGAACGGCCTAGGGGAAAAGTACGCATACCGTTGTAATCGGGCGGGTTTCTACTTTCAGATGCAACAGAAGTTTTGCGGATTGGTCAATCCGTTCGCGAGATATGGCAGTTTGGAGGTAAGAAAGGTTTGAGAAGCTCAAAATTTTCGCAGTTCTGATGCTCGAAACGAATAACTAGAACGGCCTAGGGGAAAAGTACGCATACCGTTGTAATCGGTCCAGTTGCTACTTTCAGACGCAACAGAAATTTTGCGTATTGGTCAATCCGTTCGCTAGATATGGCAGTTTGGAGGAAAGAAACGGTTGAGAAACTCAAAATTTTCGCAGTTCTGATGCTCGAAACGAATAACTAGAACGGCCTAGGGGAAAAGTACGCATACCGTTGTAATCGGGCGGGTTTCTACTTTCAGATGCAACAGAAATTTTGCGGAATCGTGTATCCGTTCGCGAGATATGGCAGTTTGGATGTAAGAAACGCTTGAGCAACTCAAAATTTTCGCAGCTCTGATGCTCGAAACGAATAACTAGAATGGCCTAGGGGAAAAGTACACATACCGTTGTAATTGCGCGAGTTTCTACGTTCAGACGCAACAGAAATTTTGCGGATTGGTCAATCCGTTCGCGAGATGTTGCAGTTTGGAGGTAAGAAACGCTTGAGAAACTCAAAATTTTCGCAACTCTGATGCTCGAAACGAATAACTAGAATGGCCTAGGGGAAAAGTACACATACCGTTGTAATTGGGCGAGTTTTTACGTTCAGATGCAACAGAAATTTTTCGGATTGGTCAATCCGTTCGCGAGATGTTGCAGTTTGTAGGTAAGAAACGCTTGAGAAACTCAAAATTATCGCAGTTCTGATGCTCGAAATGAATAACTAGAACGGCCTAGGGGAAAAGTACGCATACCGTTGTAATCGGGCGAGTTTCTACTTTCAGGTGCAACAGAAATTTTGCGGATTCGTCAATCCGTTCGCAAGATATGGTAGTTTGGAGGTAAGAAACGCTTGAGAAACTCAAAATTTTCGCAGTTCTGATGCTCGCAACGAATAACTAGAACGGCCTAGGGGAAAAGTACGCATACCGTTGTAATCGGGCGAGTTTCTACTTTCAGATGCGACAGATATTTTGCGGATTGGTCAATCCGTTCGCGAGATATGGCTGTTGGGGGTAAGAAACGCTTGAGAAACTCAAAATTTTCGCAGTTCTGATGCTCGAAACGAATAACTAGAGCGGCCTAGGGGAAAAGTACGCATACCGTTGTAATCGGGCGAGTTTCTACTTTCAGATGCAACAGAAATTTTGCGGATTGGTCAATCCGTTCGCGAGATATGGCAGTTTGGAGGTAAGAAACGCTTGAGAAACTCAAAATTTTCGAAGTTCTGATGCTCGAAATGAATAACTAGAACGGCCTAGGGGAAAAGTACGCATACCGTTGTAATCGGTCCAGTTGCTACTTTCAGACGCAACAGAAATTTTGCGGACTGGTCAATCCGTTCGCGAGATGTGGCAGTTTGTAAGTAAGAAACGCTTGAGAAACTCAAAATTATCGCAGCTCTGATGCTCGAAAAGAATAACTAGAATGGCCTAGGGGAAAAGTACACATACCGTTGTAATTGCGCGAGTTTCTACGTTCAGACGCAACAGAAATTTTGCGGATTGGTCAATCCGTTCGCGAGATGTGGCAGTTTGGAGGTAAGAAACGCTTGAGAAACTCAAAATTTTCGCAGCTCTGATGCTCGAAACGAATAACTAGAATGGCCTAGGGGAAAAGTACACATACCGTTGTAATTGGGCGAGTTTCTACGTTCAGATGCAGCAGAAATTTTGCGGATTAGTCAATCCGTTCGCGAGATGTGGCAGTTTGTATGTAAGAAACGCTTGAGAAACTCAAAATTATCGCAGTTCTGATGCTCGAAACGAATAACTAGAACGGCCTAGGGGAAAAGTGCGCATACCGTTGTAATCGGGCGAGTTTCTACTTTCAGATGCAACAGAAATTTTGCGGATAGGTGAATTCGTTCGCGAGATATGGCAGTTTGGAAGTAAGAAACGCTTGAGAAACTCAAAATTTTCGCAGCTCTGATGCTCGAAACGAATAACTAGAATGGCCTAGGGGAAAAGTACACATACCGTTGTAATTGGGCGAGTTTCTACGTTCAGATGCAACAGAAATTTTGCGGATTGGTCAATCCGTTCGCGAGATGTGGCAGTTTGTAGGTAAGAAACGCTTGAGAAACTCAAAATTATCGCAGTTCTGATGCTCGAAACGAATAACTAGAACGGCCTAGGGGAAAAGTACTCATACCGTTGTAATCGGGCGAGTATCTACTTTCAGATTCAACAGAAATTTCGCGGATATGTCAATCCGTTCGCGAGATATGGCAGTCTGGATGTAAGAAACGCATGAGAAACTCAAAATTTTCGAAGTTCTGATGCTCGAAATGAATAACTAGAACGGCCTAGGGGAAAAGTACGCATACCGTTGTAATCGGGCGAGTTTCTACTTTCAGATGCAACAGAAATTTTGGGGATTTGTGAATCCGTTCGCGAGATATGGCAGTTGGGGGGTAAGAAACGCTTGAGTAACTCAAAATTTTCGCAGTTCTGATGCTCGAAACGAATAACTAGAACGGCCTAGGGGAAAAGTGCGCATACCGTTGTAATCGGGCGAGTTTCTACTTTCAGATGCAACAAAATTTTGCGGATTGGTGAATCCGTTCGCGAGGTATGGCAGTTTGGAGGTAAGAAACGCTTGAGAAACTCAAAATTTTCGCAGCTCTGATGCTCGAAACGAATAACTAGAACGGCCTAGGGGAAAAGTACTCATACCGTTGTAATCGGGCGAGTATCTACTTTCAGATACAACAGAAATTTCGCGGATTGGTCTATCCCTTCGCGAGATATGGCAGTTTGGAGGTAAGAAACGCTTGAGAAACTCAAAATTATCGCAGTTCTGATGCTCGAAACGAATAACTAGAACGGCCTAGGGGAAAAGTACTCATACTTTTGTAATCGGGCGAGTATCTACTTTCAGATTCAACAGAAATGTCGCGGATATGTCAATCCGTTCGCGAGATATGGCAGTCTGGATGTAAGAAACGCATGAGAAACTCAAAATTTTCGAAGTTCTGATGCTCGAAATGAATAACTAGAACGGCCTAGGGGAAAAGTACGCATACCGTTGTAATCGGGCGAGTTTCTACTTTCAGATGCAACAGAAATTTTGCGGATTTGTGAATCCGTTCGCGAGATATGGCAGTTGGGGGGTAAGAAACGCTTGAGTAACTCAAAATTTTCGCAGTTCTGATGCTCGAAACGAATAACTAGAACGGCCTAGGGGAAAAGTGCGCATACCGTTGTAATCGGGCGAGTTTCTACTTTCAGATGCAACAAAATTTTGCGGATTGGTGAATCCGTTCGCGAGATATGGCAGTTTGGAGGTAAGAAACGCTTGAGAAACTCAAAATTTTCGCAGCTCTGATGCTCGAAACGAATAACTAGAATGGCCTAGGGGAAAAGTACACATACCGTTGTAATTGGGCGAGTTTCTACGTTCAGATGCAACAGAAATTTTGCGGATTGGTCAATCCGTTCGCGAGATGTGCAGTTTGTAAGTAAGAAACGCTTGAGAAACTCAAAATTATCGCAGTTCTGATGCTCGAAACGAATAACTAGAACGGCCTAGGGGAAAAGAACTCATACCGTTGTAATCGGGCGAGTATCTACTTTCAGATACAACAGAAATTTCGCGGATTGGTCTATCCCTTCGCGAGATATGGCAGTTTGGAGGTAAGAAACGCTTGAGAAACTCAAAATTTTCGCAGTTCTGATGCCCGAAACGAATAACTAGAACGGCCTAGGGGAAAAGTACGCATACCGTTATAATCGGGCGAGTATCTACTTTCAGAGTCAACAGAAATTTCGCGGATTGGTCTATCCGTTCGCGAGATATGACAGTTTGGATGTAAGAAACGCTTGAGAAACTCAAAATTTTCGCAGTTCTTATGCTCGAAACGAATAACTAGAATGGCCTAGGGGAAAAGCACACATACCGTTGCAATTGGGCGAGTTTCTACTTTCAGATGCAACAGAAATTTTGCGGATTGGGCTATCCATTCGCGAGATGTGGCAGTTTGGATGTAAGAAACGCTTGAGACACTCAAAATTTTCGCAGTTCTGATGCTCGAGACGAATAACTAGAATGGCCTAGGGGAAGACTGCACATACCGTTGTAATCGGGCGAGTTTCTACTTTCACATGCAAGACAAATTTTGCGGATTGGTCAATCCGTTCGCGAGACATGGCAGTTTGGAGGTAAGAAACGCTTGAGAAACTCAAAATTTTCGCAGCTCTGATGCTCGGAACGAATAACTAGAATGGCCTAGGGGAAAAGGACACATACCGTTTTAATTGGGCGAGTTTTTACGTTCAGATGCAACAGAAATTTTTCGGATTGGTCAATCCGTTCGCGAGATGTGGCAGTTTGTAGGTAAGAAACGCTTGAGAAACTCAAAATTATCGCAGTTCTGATGCTCGAAATGAATAACTAGAACGGCCTAGGGGAAAAGTACGCATACCGTTGTAATCGGGCGAGTTTCTACTTTCAGATGCGACAGAAATTTTGCGGATTGGTCAATCCGTTCGCGAGATATGGCAGTTGGGGGGTAAGAAACGCTTGAGAAACTCAAAATTTTCGCAGTTCTGATGCTCGAAACGAATAACTAGAACGGCCTAGGGGAAAAGTACGCACACCGTTGTAATCGGGCGAGTTTCTACTTTCAGATGCAACAGAAATTTTGCGGATTGGTCAATCCGTTCGCGAGATATGGCAGTTTGGAGGTAAGAAACGCTTGAGAAACTCAAAATTTTCGAAGTTCTGATGCTCGAAATGAATAACTAGAACGGCCTAGGGGAAAAGTACGCATACCGTTGTAATCGGTCCAGTTGCTACTTTCAGACGCATCAGAAATTTTGCGGATTGGTCAATCCGTTCGCGAGATGTGGCAGTTTGTAAGTAAGGAACGCTTGAGAAACTCAAAATTATCGCAGTTCTGATGCTCGAAACGAATAACTAGGACGGCCTAGGGGAAAAGTACTCATACCGTTGTAATCGGGCGAGTATCTACTTTCAGATTCAACAGAAATTTCGCGGATTGGTCTATCCCTTCGCGAGATATGGCAGTTTGGAGGTAAGAAACGCTTGAGAAACTCAAAATTTTCGCAGTTCTGATGCCCGAAACGAATAACTAGAACGGCCTAGGGGAAAAGTACGCATACCGTTATAATCGGGCGAGTATCTACTTTCAGATTCAACAGAAATTTCGCGGATTGGTCTATCCGTTCGCGAGATATGACAGTTTGGATGTAAGAAACGCTTGAGAAACTCAAAATTTTCGCAGTTCTGATGCTCGAGACGAATAACTAGAATGGCCTAGGGGAAGACTGCACATACCGTTGTAATCGGGCGAGTTTCTACTTTCAGATGCAAGAGAAATTTTGTGGATTGGTCAATCCGTTCGCGAGACATGGCAGTTTGGAGGTAAGAAACGCTTGAGAAACTCAAAATTTTCGCAGTTCTGATGCTCGAAACGAATAACTAGAGCGGCCTAGGGGAAAAGTACGCATACCGTTGTAATCGGGCGGGTTTCTACTTTCAGATGCAACAGAAGTTTTGCGGATTGGTCAATCCGTTCGCGAGATATGGCAGTTTGGAGGTAAGAAAGGCTTGAGAAGCTCAAAATTTTCGCAGTTCTGATGCTCGAAACGAATAACTAGAATGGCCTAGGGGAAAAGCACACATACCGTTGCAATTGGGCGAGTTTCTACTTTCAGATGCAACAGAAATATTGCGGATTGGGCTATCCATTCGCGAGATATGGCAGTTTGGATGTAAGAAACGCTTGAGACACTCAAAATTTTCGCAGTTCTGATGCTCGAGACGAATAACTAGAATGGCCTAGGGGAAGACTGCACATACCGTTGTAATCGGGCGAGTTTCTACTTTCACATGCAAGACAAATTTTGCGGATTGGTCAATCCGTTCGCGAGACATGGCAGTTTGGAGGTAAGAAACGCTTGAGAAACTCAAAATTTTCGCAGCTCTGATGCTCGAAACGAATAACTAGAATGGCCTAGGGGAAAAGGACACATACCGTTGTAATTGGGCGAGTTTTTACGTTCAGATGCAACAGAAATTTTTCGGATTGGTCAATCCGTTCGCGAGATGTGGCAGTTTGTAGGTAAGAAACGCTTGAGAAACTCAAAATTATCGCAGTTCTGATGCTCGAAATGAATAACTAGAACGGCCTAGGGGAAAAGTACGCATACCGTTGTAATCGGGCGAGTTTCTACTTTCAGATGCGACAGAAATTTTGCGGATTGGTCAATCCGTTCGCGAGATATGGCAGTTGGGGGGTAAGAAACGCTTGAGAAACTCAAAATTTTCGCAGTTCTGATGCTCGAAACGAATAACTAGAACGGCCTAGGGGAAAAGTACGCATACCGTTGTAATCGGGCGAGTTTCTACTTTCAGATGCAACAGAAATTTTGCGGATTGGTCAATCCGTTCGCGAGATATGGCAGTTTGGAGGTAAGAAACGCTTGAGAAACTCAAAATTTTCGAAGTTCTGATGCTCGAAATGAATAACTAGAACGGCCTAGGGGAAAAGTACGCATACCGTTGTAATCGGTCCAGTTGCTACTTTCAGACGCATCAGAAATTTTGCGGATTGGTCAATCCGTTCGCGAGATGTGGCAGTTTGTAAGTAAGAAACGCTTGAGAAACTCAAAATTATCGCAGTTCTGATGCTCGAAACGAATAACTAGGACGGCCTAGGGGAAAAGTACTCATACCGTTGTAATCGGGCGAGTATCTACTTTCAGATTCAACAGAAATTTCGCGGATTGGTCTATCCCTTCGCGAGATATGGCAGTTTGGAGGTAAGAAACGCTTGAGAAACTCAAAATTTTCGCAGTTCTGATGCCCGAAACGAATAACTAGAACGGCCTAGGGGAAAAGTACGCATACCGTTATAATCGGGCGAGTATCTACTTTCAGATTCAACAGAAATTTCGCGGATTGGTCTATCCGTTCGCGAGATATGACAGTTTGGATGTAAGAAACGCTTGAGAAACTCAAAATTTTCGCAGTTCTGATGCTCGAGACGAATAACTAGAATGGCCTAGGGGAAGACTGCACATACCGTTGTAATCGGGCGAGTTTCTACTTTCAGATGCAAGAGAAATTTTGTGGATTGGTCAATCCGTTCGCGAGACATGGCAGTTTGGAGGTAAGAAACGCTTGAGAAACTCAAAATTTTCGCAGTTCTGATGCTCGAAACGAATAACTAGAACGGCCTAGGGGAAAAGTACGCATACCGTTGTAATCGGGCGGGTTTCTACTTTCAGATGCAACAGAAGTTTTGCGGATTGGTCAATCCGTTCGCGAGATATGGCAGTTTGGAGGTAAGAAAGGCTTGAGAAGCTCAAAATTTTCGCAGTTCTGATGCTCGAAACGAATAACTAGAACGGCCTAGGGGAAAAGTACGCATACCGTTGTAATCGGTCCAGTTGCTACTTTCAGACGCAACAGAAATTTTGCGTATTGGTCAATCCGTTCGCGAGATATGGCAGTTTGGAGGAAAGAAACGGTTGAGAAACTCAAAATTTTCGCAGTTGTGATGCTCGAAACGAATAACTAGAACGGCCTAGGGGAAAAGTACACATACCGTTGTAATTGCGCGAGTTTCTACGTTCAGACGCAACAGAAATTTTGCGGATTGGTCAATCCGTTCGCGAGATGTGGCAGTTTGGAGGTAACAAACGCTTGAGAAACTCAAAATTTTCGCATCTCTGATGCTCGAAACGAATAACTAGAATGGCCTAGGGGAAAAGTACACATACCGTTGTAATTGGGCGAGTTTTTACGTTCAGATGCAACAGAAATTTTTCGGATTGGTCAATCCGTTCGCGAGATGTGGCAGTTTGTAGGTAAGAAACGCTTGAGAAACTCAAAATTATCGCAGTTCTGATGCTCGAAATGAATAACTAGAACGGCCTAGGGGAAAAGTACGCATACCGTTGTAATCGGGCGAGTTTCTACTTTCAGGTGCAACAGAAATTTTGCGGATTCGTCAATCCGTTCGCAAGATATGGTAATTTGGAGGTAAGAAACGCTTGAGAAACTCAAAATTATCGCAGTTCTGATGCTCGAAACGAATAACTAGAACGGCCTAGGGGAAAAGTACTCATACCGTTGTAATCGGGCGAGTATCTACTTTCAGATTCAACAGAAATTTCGCGGATTGGTCTATCCCTTCGCGAGATATGGCAGTTTGGATGTAAGAAACGCTTGAGAAACTCAAAATTTTCGCAGTTCTGATGCCCGAAACGAATAACTAGAACGGCCTAGGGGAAAAGTACGCATACCGTTATAATCGGGCGAGTATCTACTTTCAGATTCAACAGAAATTTCGCGGATTGGTCTATCCGTTCGCGAGATATGACAGTTTGGAGGTAAGAAACGCTTGAGAAACTCAAAATTTTCGCAGTTCTGATGCTCGAAACGAATAACTAGAATGGCCTAGGGGAAAAGCACACATACCGTTGCAATTGGGCGAGTTTCTACTTTCAGATGCAACAGAAATTTTGCGGATTGGGCTATCCATTCGCGAGATATGGCAGTTTGGAGGTAAGAAACGCTTGAGACACTCAAAATTTTCGCAGTTCTGATGATCGAGACGAATAACTAGAATGGCCTAGGGGAAGACTGTACATACCGTTGGAATCGGGCGAGTTTCTACTTTCAGATGCAAGAGAAATTTTGCGGATTGGTCAATCCGTTCGCGAGATATGGCAGTTTGGAGGAAAGAAACGGTTGAGAAACTCAAAATTTTCGCAGTTCTGATGCTCGAAACGAATAACTAGAACGGCCTAGGGGAAAAGTACGCATACCGTTGTAATCGGGCGGGTTTCTAATTTCAGATGCAACAGAAATTTTGCGGAATGGTGTATCCGTTCGCGAGATATGGCAGTTTGGATGTAAGAAACGCTTGAGCAACTCAAAATTTTCGCAGCTCTGATGCTCGAAACGAATAACTAGAATGGCCTAGGGGAAAAGTACACATACCGTTGTAATTGCGCGAGTTTCTACGTTCAGACGCAACAGAAATTTTGCGGATTGGTCAATCCGTTCGCGAGATGTGGCAGTTTGGAGGTAAGAAACGCTTGAGAAACTCAAAATTTTCGCAGCTCTGATGCTCGAAACGAATAACTAGAATGGCCTAGGGGAAAAGTACACATACCGTTGTAATTGGGCGAGTTTTTACGTTCAGATGCAACAGAAATTTTTCGGATTGGTCAATCCGTTCGCGAGATGTGGCAGTTTGTAGGTAAGAAACGCTTGAGAAACTCAAAATTATCGCAGTTCTGGTGCTCGAAATGAATAACTAGAACGGCCTAGGGGAAAAGTACGCATACCGTTGTAATCGGGCGAGTTTCTACTTTCAGGTGCAACAGAAATTTTGCGGATTCGTCAATCCGTTCGCAAGATATGGTAGTTTGGAGGTAAGAAACGCTTGAGAAACTCAAAATTTTCGCAGTTCTGATGCTCGAAACGAATAACTAGAACGGCCTAGGGGAAAAGTACGCATACCGTTGTAATCGGGCGAGTTTCTACTTTCAGGTGCAACAGAAATTTTGCGGATTCGTCAATCCGTTCGCGAGATATGGCAGTTTGGAGGTAAGAAACGCTTGAGAAACTCAAAATTTTCGAAGTTCTGATGCTCGAAATGAATAACTAGAATGGCCTAGGGGAAAAGTACACATACCGTTGTAATTGCGCGAGTTCTACGTTCAGACGCAACAGAAATTTTGCGGATTGGTCAATCCGTTCGCGAGATGTGGCAGTTTGGAGGTAAGAAACGCTTGAGAAACTCAAAATTTTCGCAGCTCTGATGCTCGAAACGAATAACTAGAATGGCCTAGGGGAGAAGTACACATACCGTTGTAATTGGGCGAGTTTTTACGTTCAGATGCAACAGAAATTTTTCGGATTGGTCAATCCGTTCGCGAGATGTGGCAGTTTGTAGGTAAGAAACGCTTGAGAAACTCAAAATTATCGCAGTTCTGATGCTCGAAATGAATAACTAGAACGGCCTAGGGGAAAAGTACGCATACCGTTGTAATCGGGCGAGTTTCTACTTTCAGGTGCAACAGAAATTTTGCGGATTCGTCAATCCGTTCGCGAGATATGGCAGTTGGGGGGGTAAGAAACGCTTGAGAAACTCAAAATTTTCGCAGTTCTGATGCTCGAAACGAATAACTGGAACGGCCTAGGGGAAAAGTACGCATACCGTTGTAATCGGGCGAGTTTCTACTTTCAGATGCAACAGAAATTTTGCGGATTGGTCAATCCGTTCGCGAGATATGGCAGTTTGGAGGTAAGAAACGCTTGAGAAACTCAAAATTTTCGCAGTTCTGATGCTCGAAACGAATAACTGGAACGGCCTAGGGGAAAAGTACGCATACCGTTGTAATCGGGCGAGTTTCTACTTTCAGATGCAACAGAAATTTTGCGGATTGGTCAATCCGTTCGCGAGATATGGCAGTTTGGAGGTAAGAAACGCTTGAGAAACTCAAAATTTCGAAGTTCTGATGCTCGAAATGAATAACTAGAACGGCCTAGGGGAAAAGTACGCATACCGTTGTAAACGGGCGAGTTTCTACTTTCAGGTGCAACAGAAATTTTGCGGATTCGTCAATCCGTTCGCGAGATATGGCAGTTTGGAGGTAAGAAACGCTTGAGAAACTCATAATTTTCGCAGTTCTGATGCTCGAAACGAATAACTAGAATGGCCTAGGGGAAAAGCACACATACCGTTGCAATTGGGCGAGTTTCTACTTTCAGATGCAATAGAAATTTTGCGGATTGGGCTATCCATTCGCGAGATATGGCAGTTTGGAGGTAAGAAACGCTTGAGACACTCAAAATTTTCGCAGTTCTGATGCTCGAAGTGAATAACTAGAACGGCCTAGGGGAAAGGTACGCATACCGTTGTAATCGGGCGAGTTTCTACTTTCAGGTGCAACAGAAATTTTGCGGATTCGTCAATCCGTTCGCGAGATATGGCAGTTTGGAGGTAAGAAACGCTTGAGAAACTCATAGTTTTCGCAGTTCTGATGCTCGAAACGAATAACTAGAATGGCCTAGGGGAAAAGCACACATACCGTTGCAATTGGGCGAGTTTCTACTTTCAGATGCAACAGAAATTTTGCGGATTGGGCTATCCATTCGCGAGATATGGCAGTTTGGAGGTAAGAAACGCTTGAGACACTCAAAATTTTCGCAGTTCTGATGCTCGAGACGAATAACTAGAATGGCCTAGGGGAAAAGCACACATACCGTTGCAATTGGGCGAGTTTCTACTTTCAGATGCAACAGAAATTTTGCGGATTGGGCTATCCATTCGCGAGATATGGCAGTTTGGAGGTAAGAAACGCTTGAGACACTCAAAATTTTCGCAGTTCTGATGCTCGAGACGAATAACTAGAATGGCCTAGGGGAAGACTGCACATACCGTTGTAATCGGGCGAGTTTCTACTTTCAGATGCAAGAGAAATTTTGCGGATTGGTCAATCCGTTCGCGAGACATGGCAGTTTGGAGGTAAGAAACGCTTGAGAAACTCAAAATTTTCGCAGTTCTGATGCTCGAAACGAATAACTAGAACGGCCTAGGGGAAAAGTACGCATACCGTTGTAATCGGGCGGGTTTCTACTTTCAGATGCAACAGAAGTTTTGCGGATTGGTCAATCCGTTCGCGAGATGTGGCAGTTTGGAGGTAAGAAAGGCTTGAGAAGCTCAAAATTTTCGCTGTTCTGATGCTCGAAACGAATAACTAGAACGGCCTAGGGGAAAAGTACGCATACCGTTGTAATCGGTCCAGTTGCTACTTTCAGACGCAACAGAAATTTTGCGTATTGGTCAATCCGTTCGCGAGATATGGCAGTTTGGAAGAAAGAAACGGTTGAGAAACTCAAAATTTTCGCAGTTCTGATGCTCGCAACGAATAACTAGAACGGCCTAGGGGAAAAGTACGCATACCGTTGTAATCGGGCGAGTTTCTACTTTCAGATGCGACAGAAATTTTGCGGATTGGTCAATCCGTTCGCGAGATATGGCAGTTGGGGGGTAAGAAACGCTTGAGAAACTCAAAATTTTCGCAGTTCTGATGCTCGAAACGAATAACTAGAACGGCCTAGGGGAAAAGTACGCATACCGTTGTAATCGGGCGAGTTTCTACTTTCAGATGCAACAGAAATTTTGCGGATTGGTCAATCCGTTCGCGAGATATGGCAGTTTGGAAGTAAGAAACGCTTGAGAAACTCAAAATTTTCGAAGTTCTGATGCTCGAAATGAATAACTAGAATGGCCTAGGGGAAAAGTACACATACCGTTGTAATTGCGCGAGTTTCTACGTTCAGACGCAACAGAAATTTTGCGGATTGGTCAATCCGTTCGCGAGATGTGGCAGTTTGGAGGTAAGAAACGCTTGAGAAACTCAAAATTTTCGCAGCTCTGATGCTCGAAACGAATAACTAGAATGGCCTAGGGGAGAAGTACACATACCGTTGTAATTGGGCGAGTTTTTACGTTCAGATGCAACAGAAATTTTTCGGATTGGTCAATCCGTTCGCGAGATGTGGCAGTTTGTAGGTAAGAAACGCTTGAGAAACTCAAAATTATCGCAGTTCTGATGCTCGAAATGAATAACTAGAACGGCCTAGGGGAAAAGTACGCATACCGTTGTAATCGGGCGAGTTTCTACTTTCAGGTGCAACAGAAATTTTGCGGATTCGTCAATCCGTTCGCGAGATATGGCAGTTGGGGGGGTAAGAAACGCTTGAGAAACTCAAAATTTTCGCAGTTCTGATGCTCGAAACGAATAACTGGAACGGCCTAGGGGAAAAGTACGCATACCGTTGTAATCGGGCGAGTTTCTACTTTCAGATGCAACAGAAATTTTGCGGATTGGTCAATCCGTTCGCGAGATATGGCAGTTTGGAGGTAAGAAACGCTTGAGAAACTCAAAATTTTCGCAGTTCTGATGCTCGAAACGAATAACTGGAACGGCCTAGGGGAAAAGTACGCATACCGTTGTAATCGGGCGAGTTTCTACTTTCAGATGCAACAGAAATTTTGCGGATTGGTCAATCCGTTCGCGAGATATGGCAGTTTGGAGGTAAGAAACGCTTGAGAAACTCAAAATTTTCGAAGTTCTGATGCTCGAAATGAATAACTAGAACGGCCTAGGGGAAAAGTACGCATACCGTTGTAAACGGGCGAGTTTCTACTTTCAGGTGCAACAGAAATTTTGCGGATTCGTCAATCCGTTCGCGAGATATGGCAGTTTGGAGGTAAGAAACGCTTGAGAAACTCATAATTTTCGCAGTTCTGATGCTCGAAACGAATAACTAGAATGGCCTAGGGGAAAAGCACACATACCGTTGCAATTGGGCGAGTTTCTACTTTCAGATGCAACAGAAGTTTTGTGGATTGGTCAATCCGTTCGCGAGATATGGCAGTTTGGAGGTAAGAAACGCTTGAGAAACTCAAAATTTTCGCAGTTCTGATGCTCGAAACGAATAACTAGAACGGCCTAGGGGAAAAGTACGCATACCGTTGTAATCGGGCGAGTTTCTACTTTCAGATGCAACAGAAATTTTGCGGATTGGTCAATCCGTTCGCGAGATATGGCAGTCTGGAGGTAAGAAACGCATGAGAAACTCAAAATTTTCGAAGTTCTGATGCTCGAAATGAATAACTAGAACGGCCTAGGGGAAAAGTACGCATACCGTTGTAATCGGGCGAGTTTCTACTTTCAGATGCAACAGAAATTTTGCGGATTGGTCAATCCGTTCGCGAGATATGGCAGTTGGGGGGTAAGAAACGCTTGAGTAACTCAAAATTTTCGCAGTTCTGATGCTCGAAACGAATAACTATGACGGCCTAGGGGAAAAGTGCGCATAACGTTGTAATCGGTCGAGTTTCTACTTTCAGATGCAACAGAAATTTTGCGGATTGGTGTATCCGTTCGCGAGATATGGCAGTTTGGATGTAAGAAACGCTTGAGCAACTCAAAATTTTCGCAGTTCTGATGCTCGAAACGAATAACCAGAACGGCCTAGGGGAAAAGTACTCATACCGTTGTAATCGGGCGAGTATCTACTTTCAGATGCAACAGAAATTTTGCGGAATGGTGTATCCGTTCGCGAGATATGGCAGTCTGGAGGTAAGAAACGCATGAGAAACTCAAAATTTTCGAAGTTCTGATGCTCGAAATGAATAACTAGAACGGCCTAGGGGAAAAGTACGCATACCGTTGTAATCGGGCGAGTTTCTACTTTCAGATGCAACAGAAATTTTGCGGATTGGTCAATCCGTTCGCGAGATATGGCAGTTGGGGGGTAAGAAACGCTTGAGTAACTCAAAATTTTCGCAGTTCTGATGCTCGAAACGAATAACTATGACGGCCTAGGGGAAAAGTGCGCATAACGTTGTAATCGGTCGAGTTTCTACTTTCAGATGCAACAGAAATTTTGCGGATTGGTGTATCCGTTCGCGAGATATGGCAGTTTGGATGTAAGAAACGCTTGAGCAACTCAAAATTTTCGCAGTTCTGATGCTCGAAACGAATAACCAGAACGGCCTAGGGGAAAAGTACTCATACCGTTGTAATCGGGCGAGTATCTACTTTCAGATGCAACAGAAATTTTGCGGAATGGTGTATCCGTTCGCGAGATATGGCAGTTTGGATGTAAGAAACGCTTGAGCAACTCAAAATTTTCGCAGTTCTGATGCTCGAAACGAATAACCAGAACGACCTAGGGGAAAAGTACACATACCGTTGTAATTGCGCGAGTTTCTACGTTCAGATGCAACAGAAATTTTGCGGATTGGTCAATCCGTTCGCGAGATGTGGCAGTTTGTAGGTAAGAAACGCTTGAGAAACTCAAAATTATCGCAGTTCTGATGCTCGAAACGAATAACTAGAACGGCCTAGGGGAAAAGTACGCATACCGTTGTAATCGGGCAGGTTTCTACTTTCAGATGCAACAGAAGTTTTGCGGATTGGTCAATCCGTTCGCGAGATATTGCAGTTTGGAGGTAAGAAAGGCTTGAGAAGCTCAAAATTTTCGCAGTTCTGATGCTCGAAACGAATAACTAGAACGGCCTAGGGGAAAAGTACGCATACCGTTGTAATCGGTCCAGTTGCTACTTTCAGATGCAACAGAAATTTTGCGAATTGGTCAATCCGTTCGCGAGATATGGCAGTTTGGAGGAAAGAAACGGTTGTGAAACTCGAAATTTTCAAACTTCTGATGCTCGAAACGAATAACTAGAACGGCCTAGGGGAAAAGTTCGCATAGCGTTGTAATCGGGCGAGTTTTTACTTTCAGATGCAACAGAAATTTTGCGGATTGGTCAATCCGTTCGCCAGACATGGCAGTTTGGAGGTAAGAAACGCTTGAGAAATTCAACATTTTGGCAGCTCTGATGCTCGAAACGAATAACTAGAATGGCCTAGGGGAAAAGTACACATACCGTTGTAATCGGGCGAGTAACTACTTTCAGATGCAACAGAAATTTTGCGGAATGGTGTATCCGTTCGCGAGATATGGCAGTTTGGATGTAAGAAACGCTTGAGCAACTCAAAATTTTCGCAGTTCTGATGCTCGAAACGAATAACCAGAACGGCCTAGGGGAAAAGTACTCATACCGTTGTAATCGGGCGAGTATCTACTTTCAGATGCAACAGAAATTTTGCGGAATGGTGTATCCGTTCGCGAGATATGGCAGTTTGGATGTAAGAAACGCTTGAGCAACTCAAAATTTTCGCAGTTCTGATGCTCGAAACGAATAACCAGAACGACCTAGGGGAAAAGTACACATACCGTTGTAATTGCGCGAGTTTCTACGTTCAGATGCAACAGAAATTTTGCGGATTGGTCAATCCGTTCGCGAGATGTGGCAGTTTGTAGGTAAGAAACGCTTGAGAAACTCAAAATTATCGCAGTTCTGATGCTCGAAACGAATAACTAGAACGGCCTAGGGGAAAGGTACGCATACCGTTGTAATCGGGCAGGTTTCTACTTTCAGATGCAACAGAAGTTTTGCGGATTGGTCAATCCGTTCGCGAGATATTGCAGTTTGGAGGTAAGAAAGGCTTGAGAAGCTCAAAATTTTCGCAGTTCTGATGCTCGAAACGAATAACTAGAACGGCCTAGGGGAAAAGTACGCATACCGTTGTAATCGGTCCAGTTGCTACTTTCAGATGCAACAGAAATTTTGCGAATTGGTCAATCCGTTCGCGAGATATGGCAGTTTGGAGGAAAGAAACGGTTGTGAAACTCGAAATTTTCAAACTTCTGATGCTCGAAACGAATAACTAGAACGGCCTAGGGGAAAAGTTCGCATAGCGTTGTAATCGGGCGAGTTTTTACTTTCAGATGCAACAGAAATTTTGCGGATTGGTCAATCCGTTCGCCAGACATGGCAGTTTGGAGGTAAGAAACGCTTGAGAAATTCAACATTTTGGCAGCTCTGATGCTCGAAACGAATAACTAGAATGGCCTAGGGGAAAAGTACACATACCGTTGTAATCGGGCGAGTAACTACTTTCAGATGCAACAGAAATTTTGCGGAATGGTGTATCCGTTCGCGAGATATGGCAGTTTGGATGTAAGAAACGCTTGAGCAACTCAAAATTTTCGCAGTTCTGATGCTCGAAACGAATAACCAGAACGGCCTAGGGGAAAAGTACTCATACCGTTGTAATCGGGCGAGTATCTACTTTCAGATGCAACAGAAATTTTGCGGAATGGTGTATCCGTTCGCGAGATATGGCAGTTTGGATGTAAGAAACGCTTGAGCAACTCAAAATTTTCGCAGTTCTGATGCTCGAAACGAATAACCAGAACGGCCTAGGGGAAAAGTACACATACCGTCGTAATTGCGCGAGTTTCTACGTTCAGACGCAACAGAAATTTTGCGGATTGGTCAATCCGTTCGCGAGATGTTGCAGTTTGGAGGTAAGAAACGATTGAGAAACTCAAAATTTTGGCAGCTCTGATGCTCGAAACGAATAACTAGAATGGCCTAGGGGAAAAGTGAACATACCGTTGTAATTGGGCGAGTTTCTACGTTCAGACGCAACAGAAATTTTGCGGATTGGTCAATCCGTTCGCGAGATGTGGCAGTTTGGAGGTAAGAAACGCTTGAGAAACTCAAAATTATCGCAGTTCTGATGCTCGAAACGAATAACTAGAACGGCCTAGGGGAAAAGTACGCATACCGTTGTAATCGGGCGAGTTTCTACTTTCAGATGCAACAGAAATTTTGGGGATTGGTCAACCCCTTCGCGAGATGTGGCAGTTTGGACGTAAGAAACGCTTGAGAAACTCAAAATTTTCGCAGTTCTGATGCTCGAAACGAATAACTAGAACGGCGTAGGGGAAAAGTACGCATACCGTTGTAATCGGGCCAGTTTCTACTTTCAGATGCAACAGAAATTTTGCGGGTTGGTCAATCCGTTCGCGAGATATGGCAGTTTGGAGGTAAGAAACGGTTGAGAAAATCAAAATTTTCACAGTTCTGATGCTCGAAACGAATAACTAGAACGGCCTAGGGGAAAAGTACTCATACCGTTGTAATCGGGCGAGCTTCTACTTTCAGGTGCAACAGAAATTTTGCGGATTCGTCAATCCGTTCGCGAGATGTGGCAGTTTGGAGGTAAGAATCGCTTGAGAAACTCAAAATTTTCGCAGTTCTGATGCTCGAAACGACTAACTAGAACGGCCTAGGGGAAAAGTACACATACCGTTGCAATTGGGCGTGTTTCTACTTTCAGATGCAACAGAAATTTTGCGGATTGGTCTATCCGTTCGCGAGATATGGCAGTTTGGAGGTAAGAAACGCTTGAGAAACTCAAAATTTTCGCAGTTCTGATGCTCGACAAGCATAACTAGAACGGCCTAGGGGAAAAGTACACATACCGTTGCAATTGGGCGTGTGTCTACTTTCAGATGCAACCGAAATTTTGCGGATTGGTCAATCCGTTCGCGAGATGTGGCAGTTTGTAGGTAAGAAACACTTGAGAAGCTCAAAATTATCGCAGTTCTGATGCTCGAAACGAATAACTAGAACGGCCTAGGGGAAAAGTACTCATACCCTTGTAATCGGGCGAGTATCTACTTCCAGATTCAACAGAAATTTCGCAGATTGGTCTATCCCTTCGCGAGATATGGCAGTTTGGAGGTAAGAAACGCTTGAGAAACTCAAAATTTTCGCAGTTCTGATGCTCGAGACGAATAACTAGAATGGCCTAGGGGGAAACTGCACATACCGTTGTAATCGGGCGAGTTTCTACTTTCAGATGCAAGAGAAATTTTGCGGATTGGTCAATCCGTTCGCGAGATATGGCAGTTTGGACGTAACAAACGCATGAGAAACTCAAAATTTTCGCAGTTCTGATACTCGAAACGAATGACCAGAACGGCCTAGGGGAAAAGTACTCATACCATTGTAATCGGGCGAGTTTCTACTTTCAGATGCAACAGAAATTTTGCGGATTGGTCAATCCGTTCGCGAGATATGGCAGTTTGGACGTAAGAAACGCTTGAGAAACTCAAAATTTTCGCAGTTCTGATGCTCGAGACGAATAACTAGAACGGCCTAGGGGAAAAGTACGCATACCGTTGTAGTCGGGCGAGTTTCTACTTTCAGATGCAACAGAAATTTTGCGGATTGGTCAATCCGTTCGCGAGATATGGCAGTTTGGACGTAACAAATGCATGAGAAACTCAAAATTTTCGCAGTTCTGATACTCGAAACGAATGACCAGAACGGCCTAGGGGAAAAGTACACATACCGTTGTAATCGGGCGAGTAACTACTTTCAGATGCAACAGAAATTTTGCGGAATGGTGTATCCGTTCGCGAGATATGGCAGTTTGGATGTAAGAAACGCTTGAGCAACTCAAAATTTTCGCAGTTCTGATGCTCGAAACGAATAACCAGAACGGCCTAGGGGAAAAGTACTCATACCGTTGTAATCGGGCGAGTATCTACTTTCAGATGCAACAGAAATTTTGCGGAATGGTGTATCCGTTCGCGAGATATGGCAGTTTGGATGTAAGAAACGCTTGAGCAACTCAAAATTTTCGCAGTTCTGATGCTCGAAACGAATAACCAGAACGACCTAGGGGAAAAGTACACATACCGTTGTAATTGCGCGAGTTTCTACGTTCAGATGCAACAGAAATTTTGCGGATTGGTCAATCCGTTCGCGAGATGTGGCAGTTTGTAGGTAAGAAACGCTTGAGAAACTCAAAATTATCGCAGTTCTGATGCTCGAAACGAATAACTAGAACGGCCTAGGGGAAAGGTACGCATACCGTTGTAATCGGGCAGGTTTCTACTTTCAGATGCAACAGAAGTTTTGCGGATTGGTCAATCCGTTCGCGAGATATTGCAGTTTGGAGGTAAGAAAGGCTTGAGAAGCTCAAAATTTTCGCAGTTCTGATGCTCGAAACGAATAACTAGAACGGCCTAGGGGAAAAGTACGCATACCGTTGTAATCGGTCCAGTTGCTACTTTCAGATGCAACAGAAATTTTGCGAATTGGTCAATCCGTTCGCGAGATATGGCAGTTTGGAGGAAAGAAACGGTTGTGAAACTCGAAATTTTCAAACTTCTGATGCTCGAAACGAATAACTAGAACGGCCTAGGGGAAAAGTTCGCATAGCGTTGTAATCGGGCGAGTTTTTACTTTCAGATGCAACAGAAATTTTGCGGATTGGTCAATCCGTTCGCCAGACATGGCAGTTTGGAGGTAAGAAACGCTTGAGAAATTCAACATTTTGGCAGCTCTGATGCTCGAAACGAATAACTAGAATGGCCTAGGGGAAAAGTACACATACCGTTGTAATCGGGCGAGTAACTACTTTCAGATGCAACAGAAATTTTGCGGAATGGTGTATCCGTTCGCGAGATATGGCAGTTTGGATGTAAGAAACGCTTGAGCAACTCAAAATTTTCGCAGTTCTGATGCTCGAAACGAATAACCAGAACGGCCTAGGGGAAAAGTACTCATACCGTTGTAATCGGGCGAGTATCTACTTTCAGATGCAACAGAAATTTTGCGGAATGGTGTATCCGTTCGCGAGATATGGCAGTTTGGATGTAAGAAACGCTTGAGCAACTCAAAATTTTCGCAGTTCTGATGCTCGAAACGAATAACCAGAACGGCCTAGGGGAAAAGTACACATACCGTCGTAATTGCGCGAGTTTCTACGTTCAGACGCAACAGAAATTTTGCGGATTGGTCAATCCGTTCGCGAGATGTTGCAGTTTGGAGGTAAGAAACGATTGAGAAACTCAAAATTTTGGCAGCTCTGATGCTCGAAACGAATAACTAGAATGGCCTAGGGGAAAAGTGAACATACCGTTGTAATTGGGCGAGTTTCTACGTTCAGACGCAACAGAAATTTTGCGGATTGGTCAATCCGTTCGCGAGATGTGGCAGTTTGGAGGTAAGAAACGCTTGAGAAACTCAAAATTATCGCAGTTCTGATGCTCGAAACGAATAACTAGAACGGCCTAGGGGAAAAGTACGCATACCGTTGTAATCGGGCGAGTTTCTACTTTCAGATGCAACAGAAATTTTGGGGATTGGTCAACCCCTTCGCGAGATGTGGCAGTTTGGACGTAAGAAACGCTTGAGAAACTCAAAATTTTCGCAGTTCTGATGCTCGAAACGAATAACTAGAACGGCGTAGGGGAAAAGTACGCATACCGTTGTAATCGGGCCAGTTTCTACTTTCAGATGCAACAGAAATTTTGCGGGTTGGTCAATCCGTTCGCGAGATATGGCAGTTTGGAGGTAAGAAACGGTTGAGAAAATCAAAATTTTCACAGTTCTGATGCTCGAAACGAATAACTAGAACGGCCTAGGGGAAAAGTACGCATACTTTTGTAATCGGGCGTGTTTCAACTTTCAGATGCAACAGAAATTTTGCGGATTGGTCTATCCGTTCGCGAGATATGGCAGTCTGGATACAGGAAACGCTTGAGAAACTCAAAATTTTCGCAGTTCTGATGCTCGAAACGAATAACTAGAACGGCCTAGGGGAAAAGTACTCATACCGTTGTAATCGGGCGAGCTTCTACTTTCAGGTGCAACAGAAATTTTGCGGATTCGTCAATCCGTTCGCGAGATGTGGCAGTTTGGAGGTAAGAATCGCTTGAGAAACTCAAAATTTTCGCAGTTCTGATGCTCGAAACGACTAACTAGAACGGCCTAGGGGAAAAGTACACATACCGTTGCAATTGGGCGTGTTTCTACTTTCAGATGCAACAGAAATTTTGCGGATTGGTCTATCCGTTCGCGAGATATGGCAGTTTGGAGGTAAGAAACGCTTGAGAAACTCAAAATTTTCGCAGTTCTGATGCTCGACAAGCATAACTAGAACGGCCTAGGGGAAAAGTACACATACCGTTGCAATTGGGCGTGTGTCTACTTTCAGATGCAACCGAAATTTTGCGGATTGGTCAATCCGTTCGCGAGATGTGGCAGTTTGTAGGTAAGAAACACTTGAGAAGCTCAAAATTATCGCAGTTCTGATGCTCGAAACGAATAACTAGAACGGCCTAGGGGAAAAGTACTCATACCCTTGTAATCGGGCGAGTATCTACTTCCAGATTCAACAGAAATTTCGCAGATTGGTCTATCCCTTCGCGAGATATGGCAGTTTGGAGGTAAGAAACGCTTGAGAAACTCAAAATTTTCGCAGTTCTGATGCTCGAGACGAATAACTAGAATGGCCTAGGGGGAAACTGCACATACCGTTGTAATCGGGCGAGTTTCTACTTTCAGATGCAAGAGAAATTTTGCGGATTGGTCAATCCGTTCGCGAGATATGGCAGTTTGGACGTAACAAACGCATGAGAAACTCAAAATTTTCGCAGTTCTGATACTCGAAACGAATGACCAGAACGGCCTAGGGGAAAAGTACTCATACCATTGTAATCGGGCGAGTTTCTACTTTCAGATGCAACAGAAATTTTGCGGATTGGTCAATCCGTTCGCGAGATATGGCAGTTTGGACGTAAGAAACGCTTGAGAAACTCAAAATTTTCGCAGTTCTGATGCTCGAGACGAATAACTAGAACGGCCTAGGGGAAAAGTACGCATACCGTTGTAGTCGGGCGAGTTTCTACTTTCAGATGCAACAGAAATTTTGCGGATTGGTCAATCCGTTCGCGAGATATGGCAGTTTGGACGTAACAAACGCATGAGAAACTCAAAATTTTCGCAGTTCTGATACTCGAAACGAATGACCAGAACGGCCTAGGGGAAAAGTACTCATACCATTGTAATCGGGCGAGTTTCTACTTTCAGATGCAACAGAAATTTTGCGGATTGGTCAATCCGTTCGCGAGATATGGCAGTTTGGACGTAAGAAACGCTTGAGAAACTCAAAATTTTCGCAGTTCTGATGCTCGAAACGAATAACTAGAACGGCCTAGGGGAAAAGTACGCATACCGTTGTAGTCGGGCGAGTTTCTACTTTCAGATGCAACAGAAATTTTGCGGATTGGTCAATCCGTTCGCGAGATATGGCAGTTTGGACGTAACAAACGCATGAGAAACTCAAAATTTTCGCAGTTCTGATACTCGAAACGAATGACCAGAACGGCCTAGGGGAAAAGTACTCATACCATTGTAATCGGGCGAGTTTCTACTTTCAGATGCAATAGAAATTTTGCGGATTGGTCTATCCGTTCGCGAGATATGGCAGTCTGGATACAGGATACGCTTGAGAAACTCAAAATTTTCGCAGTTCTGATGCTCGAAACGAATAACCAGAACGGCCTACGGGAATAGTACGCATACCGTTGTAATCGGGCGAGTTTCTACTTTCAGGTGCAACAGAAATTTTGCGGATTCGTCAATCCGTTCGCGAGATGTGGCAGTTTGGAGGTAAGAATCGCTTGAGAAACTCAAAATTTTCGCAGTTCTGATGCTCGAAACGAATAACTAGAACGGCCTAGGGGAAAAGTACACATACCGTTGCAATTGGGCGTGTTTCTACTTTCAGATGCAACAGAAATTTTGCGGATTGGTCAATCCGTTCGCGAGATATGGCAGTTTGGAGGAAAGAAACGGCTGAGAAACTCGAAATTTTCACAATTCTGAGGCTCGAAACGAATAACTAGAACGGCCTAGGGGAAAAGTACTCATACCGTTGTAATCGGGCGAGTATCTACTTTCAGATGCAACAGAAATTTTGCGGATTGGTGTATCCGTTCGCGAGATATGGCAGTTTGGATGTAAGAAACGCTTGAGCAACTCAAAATTTTCGCAGTTCTGATGCTCGAAACGAATAACCAGAACGGCCTAGGGGAAATGTTCGCATACCGTTGTAATCGGGCGAGTTTCTACTTTCAGATGCAACAGAAATTTTGCGGATTGGTCAATCCGTTCGCGAGACATGGCAGTTTGGAGGTGAGAAACGCTTGAGAAACTCAAAATTTTCGCAGTTCTGATGCTCGAAACAAATAACTAGAACGACCTATGGGAAAAGTATGGATACCATTGTAATCGGGCGAGCTTCTACTTTCAGATGCAACAGAAATTTTACGGATTGGTCAATCCGTTCCTGAGATATGGCAGTTTGGAGGTAAGAAACGCATGAGAAACTCAAAATTTTCGCAGTTCTGATACTCGAAACAAATGACCAGAACGGCCTAGGGGAAAAGTACTCATACCATTGTAATCGGGCGAGATTCTACTTTCAGATGCAATAGAAATTTTGCGGATTGGTCAATCCGTTCGCGAGATATGGCAGTTTGGACGTAACAAACGCTTGAGAAACTCAAAATTTTCGCAGTTCTGATGATCGACAAGCATAACCAGAACGGCCTAGGGGAAAAGTACGCATACCGTTGTAATCGGGCGAGTTTCTACATTCAGATGCAACAGAAATTTTGCGGATTGGTCTATCCGTTCGCGAGATATGGCAGTCTGGATACAGGAAACGATTGAGAAACTCAAAATTTTCGCAGTTCTGATGCTCGAAACGAATAACTAGAACGGCCTAGGGGAAAAGTACTCATACCGTTGTAATCGGGCGAGTTTCTACTTTCAGGTGCAACAGAAATTTTGCGGATTCATCAATCCGTTCGCGAGATGTGGCAGTTTGGAGGTAAGAATCGCTTGAGAAACTCAAAATTTTCGCAGTTCTGATGCTCGAAACGAATAACTAGAACGGCCTAGGGGAAAAGTACACATACCGTTGCAATTGGGCGTGTTTCTACTTTCAGATGCAACAGAAATTTTGCGGATTGGTCAATCCGCTCGCGAGACATGGCAGTTTGGAGGTGAGAAACGCTTGAGAAACTCAAAATTTTCGCAGTTCTGATGCTCGAAACGAATAACTAGAACGACCTATGGGAAAAGTATGGATACCATTGTAATCGGGCGAGTTTCTACTTTCAGATGCAACAGAAATTTTACGGATTGTTCAATCCGTTCGCGAGATATGGCAGTTTGGAGGTAAGAAACGCGTGAGAAACTCAAAATTTTCGCAGTTCTGATACTCGAAACGAATAACTAGAACGGCCTAGGGGAAAGGTTTGCATACCGTTCTAATCGGGCGAGTTTCTACTTTCAGATGCAAAAGAAATTTTGCGGATTGGTCAATCCGTTCGCGCGATATGGCAGTTTGGAGGTAAGAATCGCTTGAGAAACTCAAAATTTTCGCAGTTCTGATGCTCGAAACGAATAACTAGAACGGCCTAGGGGAAAAGTACGCATACCGTTGTAGTCGGGCGAGTTTCTACTTTCAGATGCAACAGAAATTTTGCGGATTGGTCAATCCGTTCGCGAGATATGGCAGTTTGGACGTAACAAACGCATGAGAAACTCAAAATTTTCGCAGTTCTGATACTCGAAACGAATGACCAGAACGGCCTAGGGGAAAAGTACTCATACCATTGTAATCGGGCGAGTTTCTACTTTCAGATGCAACAGAAATTTTGCGGATTGGTCAATCCGTTCGCGAGATATGGCAGTTTGGACGTAAGAAACGCTTGAGAAACTCAAAATTTTCGCAGTTCTGATGCTCGAAACGAATAACTAGAACGGCCTAGGGGAAAAGTACGCATACCGTTGTAGTCGGGCGAGTTTCTACTTTCAGATGCAACAGAAATTTTGCGGATTGGTCAATCCGTTCGCGAGATATGGCAGTTTGGACGTAACAAACGCATGAGAAACTCAAAATTTTCGCAGTTCTGATACTCGAAACGAATGACCAGAACGGCCTAGGGGAAAAGTACTCATACCATTGTAATCGGGCGAGTTTCTACTTTCAGATGCAATAGAAATTTTGCGGATTGGTCTATCCGTTCGCGAGATATGGCAGTATGGATACAGGATACGCTTGAGAAACTCAAAATTTTCGCAGTTCTGATGCTCGAAACGAATAACCAGAACGGCCTAGGGGAAAAGTACACATACCGTTGCAATTGGGCGTGTTTCTACTTTCAGATGCAACAGAAATTTTGCGGATTGGTCAATCCGTTCGCGAGATATGGCAGTTTGGAGGAAAGAAACGGCTGAGAAACTCGAAATTTTCACAATTCTGAGGCTCGAAACGAATAACTAGAATGGCCTAGGGGAAAAGTACACATACCGTTGCAATTGGGCGAGTTTCTACTTTCAGATGCAACAGAAATTTTGCGGATTGGTCTATCCGTTCGAGAGATATGGCAGTTTGGAGGTAAGAAACGCTTGAGAAACTCAAAATTTTCGCAGTTCTGATGCTCGAAACGAATAACCAGAACGGCCTAGGGGAAATGTTCGCATACCGTTGTAATCGGGCGAGTTTCTACATTCAGATGCAACAGAAATTTTGCGGATTGGTCAATCCGTTCGCGAGACATGGCAGTTTGGAGGTGAGAAACGCTTGAGAAACTCAAAATTTTCGCAGTTCTGATGCTCGAAACGAATAACTAGCACGGCCTAGGGGAAAAGTACTCATACCGTTGAAATCGGGCGAGTTTCTACTTTCAGGTGCAACAGAAATTTTGCGGATTCGTCAATCCGTTCGCGAGATGTGGCAGTTTGGAGGTAAGAAACGCTTGAGCAACTCAAAATTTTCGCAGTTCTGATGCTCGAAACGAATAACCAGAACGGCCTAGGGGAAATGTTCGCATACCGTTGTAATCGGGCGAGTTTCTACTTTCAGATGCAACAGAAATTTTGCGGATTGGTCAATCCGTTCGCGAGACATGGCAGTTTGGAGGTGAGAAACGCTTGAGAAACTAAAAATTTTCGCAGTTCTGATGCTCGAAACGAATAACTAGAACGACCTATGGGAAAAGTATGGATACCATTGTAATCGGGCGAGCTTCTACTTTCAGATGCAACAGAAATTTTACGGATTGGTCAATCCGTTCGCGAGATATGGCAGTTTGGAGGTAAGAAACGCATGAGAAACTAAAAATTTTCGCAGTTCTGATGCTCGAAACGAATAACTAGAATGGCCTAGGGGAAAAGTACACATACCGTTGCAATTGGGCGAGTTTCTACTTTCAGATGCAACAGAAATTTTGCGGATTGGTCTATCAGTTCGAGAGATATGGCAGGTTGGAGGTAAGAAACGCTTGAGAAACTCAAAATTTTCGCAGTTCTGATGCTCGAAACGAATAACTAGAACGGCCTAGGGGAATGGTTCGCATACCGTTGTAATCGGGCGAGTTTCTACTTTCAGGTGCAACAGAAATTTTGCGGATTGGTCAATCCGTTCGCGAGATATGGCAGTTTGGAGGTAAGAAACGCTTGAGAAACCCAAAATTTTCGCAGCTCTGATGCTCGAAACGAATAACTAGAATGGCCTAGGGGAAAAGTACACATACCGTTGCAATTGGGGGAGTTTCTACTTTCAGATGCAACAGAAATTTTGCGGATTGGTCTATCCGTTCGAGAGATATGGCAGTTTGGATGTAAGAAACGCTTGAGAAACTCAAAATTTTCGCAGTTCTGATGCTCGAAACGAATAACTAGAACGGCCTAGGGGAAAGGTTGACATACCGTTGTAATCGGGCGAGTTTCTACTTTCAGATGCAACAGAAATTTTGTGGATTGGTCAATCCGTTCGCGAGATATGGCAGTTTGGACGTAAGAAACGCTTGAGAAACTAAAAATTTTCGCAGTTCTGATGCTCGAAACGAATAACTAGAACAGCCTAGGGGAAAGGTTGACATACCGTTGTAATCGGGCGAGTTTCTACTTTCAGATGCAACAGAAATTTTGTGGATTGGTCAATCCGTTCGCGAGATATGGCAGTTTGGACGTAAGAAACGCTTGAGAAACTAAAAATTTTCGCAGTTCTGATGCTCGAAACGAATAACTAGAGCGGCCTAGGGGAAAAGTACGCATACCGTTGTAATCGGGCGAGTTTCTACTTTCAGATGCAACAGAAATTTTGCGGATTGGTAAATCCGTTCGCGAGATATGGCAGTTTGGAGGTAAGAAACGCTTGAGAAACTAAAAATTTTAGCAGTTCTGATGCTCGAAACGAATAACTAGAACGGCCTAGGGTTAAAGTACGCATACAGTTGTAATCGGGCGAGTTTCTACTTTCAGATGCAACAGAAATTTTGCGGATTGGTCAACCCGTTCGCGCGATACGGCAGTTTGGAGGTGAGAAACGCTTGAGAAACTCAAAATTTTCGCAGCTCTGATGCTCAAAACGAATAACTAGAATGGCCTAGGGGAAAAGTACACATACCGTTGCAATTGGGCGAGTTTCTACTTTCAGATGCAACAGAAATTTTGCGGATTGGTCTATCCGTTCGAGAGATATGGCAGTTTGGAGGTAAGAAACGCTTGAGAAACTCAAAATTTTCGCAGTTCTGATGCTCGAAACGAATAACTAGAACGGCCTAGGGGAATGGTTCGCATACCGTTGTAATCGGGCGAGTTTCTACTTTCAGGTGCAACAGAAATTTTGCGGATTGGTCAATCCGTTCGCGAGATATGGCAGTTTGGAGGTAAGAAACGCTTGAGAAACTCAAAATTTTCGCAGCTCTGATGCTCGAAACGAATAACTAGAATGGCCTAGGGGAAAAGTACACATACCGTTGCAATTGGGCGAGTTTCTACTTTCAGATGCAACAGAAATTTTGCGGATTGGTCTATCCGTTCGAGAGATATGGCAGTTTGGAGGTAAGAAACGCTTGAGAAACTCAAAATTTTCGCAGTTCTGATGCTCGAAACGAATAACTAGAACGGCCTAGGGGAAAGGTTGGCATACCGTTGTAATCGGGCGTGTTTCTACTTTCAGATGCAACAGAAATTTTGTGGATTGGTCAATCCGTTCGCGAGATATGGCAGTTTGGACGTAAGAAACGCTTGAGAAACTCAAAATTTTCGCAGTTCTGATGCTCGAAACGAATAACTAGAACGGCCTAGGGGAAAAGTACTCATACCGTTGAAATCGGGCGAGTTTCTACTTTCAGGTGCAACAGAAATTTTGCGGATTCGTCAATCCGTTCGCGAGATGTGGCAGTTTGGAGGTAAGAAACGCATGAGAAACTCAAAATTTTCGCAGTTCTGATGCTCGAAACGAATAACTAGAACGGCCTAGGGGAAAAGTACGCATACTGTTGTAACCGGGCGAGTTTCTACTTTCAGATGCAACAGAAATTTTGCGGATTGGTCAATCCGTTCGCGAGATATGGCTGTTTGGAGGTAAGAAACGCTTGAGAAACTAACAATTTTCGCAGTTCTGATGCTCGAAACGAATAACTAGAATGGCCTAAGGGAAAAGTACACATACCGTTGCAATTGGTCGAGTTTCTACTTTCATATGCAACAGAAATTTTGCGGATTGGACTATCCGTTCGAGAGATATGGCAGTTTGGAGGTAAGAAACGCTTGAGCAACTCAAAATTTTCGCAGTTCTGCTGCTCGAAACGAATAACCAGAACGGCCTACGGGAAAAGTACGCATACCGTTGTAATCGGGCGAGTTTCTACTTTCAGATGCAATAGAAATTTTGCGGATTGGTCAATCCGTTCGCGAGATATGGCAGTTTGGAGGTAAGAAACGCTTGAGAAACTAAAAATTTTAGCAGTTCTGATGCTCGAAACGAATAACTAGAACGGCCTAGGCTGAAAGTACGCATATAGTAGTAATCGGGCGAGTTTCTACTTTCAGATGCAACAGAAATTTTGCGGATTGGTCAATCCGTTCGCGCGATACGGCAGTTTGGAGGTGAGAAACGCTTGAGAAACTCAAAATTTTCGCAGCTCTGATGCTCAAAACGAATAACTAGAATGGCCTAGGGGAAAAGTACACATACCGTTGCAATTGGGCGAGTTTCTACTTTCAGATGCAACAGAAATTTTGCGGATTGGTCTATCCGTTCGAGAGATATAGCAGTTTGGAGGTAAGAAACGCTTGAGAAACTCAAAATTTTCGCAGTTCTGATGCTCGAAACGAATAACTAGAACGGCCTAGGGGAATGGTTCGCATACCGTTGTAATCGGGCGAGTTTCTACTTTCAGGTGCAACAGAAATTTTGCGGATTGGTCAATCCGTTCGCGAGATATGGCAGTTTGGAGGTAAGAAACGCTTGAGAAACTCAAAATTTTCGCAGCTCTGATGCTCGAAACGAATAACTAGAATGGCTTAGGGGAAAAGTACACATACCGTTGCAATTGGGCGAGTTTCTACTTTCATATGCAACAGAAATTTTGCGGATTGGTCTATCCGTTCGAGAGATATGGCAGTTTGGACGTAAGAAACGCTTGAGAAACTCAAAATTTTCGCAGTTCTGATGCTCGAAACGAATAACTAGAACGGCCTAGGGGAAAAGTACTCATACCGTTGAAATCGGGCGAGTTTCTACTTTCAGGTGCAACAGAAATTTTGCGGATTCGTCAATCCGTTCGCGAGATGTGGCAGTTTGGAGGTAAGAAACGCATGAGAAACTCAAAATTTTCGCAGTTCTGATGCTCGAAACGAATAACTAGAACGGCCTAGGGGAAAAGTACGCATACTGTGTAACCGGGCGAGTTTCTACTTTCAGATGCAACAGAAATTTTGCGGATTGGTCAATCCGTTCGCGAGATATGGCTGTTTGGAGGTAAGAAACGCTTGAGAAACTAAAAATTTTCGCAGTTCTGATGCTCGAAACGAATAACTAGAACGGCCTAGGGGAAAAGTACGCATACTGTTGTAACCGGGCGAGTTTCTACTTTCATATGCAACAGAAATTTTGCGGATTGGACTATCCGTTCGAGAGATATGGCAGTTTGGAGGTAAGAAACGCTTGAGCAACTCAAAATTTTCGCAGTTCTGCTGCTCGAAACGAATAACCAGAACGGCCTACGGGAAAAGTACGCATACCGTTGTAATCGGGCGAGTTTCTACTTTCAGATGCAATAGAAATTTTGCGGATTGGTCAATCCGTTCGCGAGATATGGCAGTTTGGAGGTAAGAAACGCTTGAGAAACTAAAAATTTTAGCAGTTCTGATGCTCGAAACGAATAACTAGAACGGCCTAGGCTGAAAGTACGCATATAGTAGTAATCGGGCGAGTTTCTACCTTCAGATGCAACAGAAATTTTGCGGATTGGTCAATCCGTTCGCGCGATACGGCAGTTTGGAGGTGAGAAACGCTTGAGAAACTCAAAATTTTCGCAGCTCTGATGCTCAAAACGAATAACTAGAATGGCCTAGGGGAAAAGTACACATACCGTTGCAATTGGGCGAGTTTCTACTTTCAGATGCAACAGAAATTTTGCGGATTGGTCTATCCGTTCGAGAGATATAGCAGTTTGGAGGTAAGAAACGCTTGAGAAACTCAAAATTTTCGCAGTTCTGATGCTCGAAACGAATAACTAGAACGGCCTAGGGGAATGGTTCGCATACCGTTGTAATCGGGCGAGTTTCTACTTTCAGGTGCAACAGAAATTTTGCGGATTGGTCAATCCGTTCGCGAGATATGGCAGTTTGGAGGTAAGAAACGCTTGAGAAACTCAAAATTTTCGCAGTTCTGATGCTCGAAACGAATAACTAGAACGGCCTAGGGGAAAAGTACGCATACTGTTGTAAGCGGGCGAGTTTCTACTTTCAGATGCAACAGAAATTTTGCGGATTGGTCAATCCGTTCGCGAGATATGGCTGTTTGGAGGTAAGAAACGCTTGAGAAACTAAAAATTTTCGCAGTTCTGATGCTCGAAACGAATAACTAGAACGGCCTAGGGGAAAAGTACGCATACTGTTGTAACCGGGCGTGTTTCTACTTTCAGATGCAACAGAAATTTTGCGGATTGGTCTATCCGTTCGAGAGATATGGCAGTTTGGAGGTAAGAAACGCTTGAGCAACTCAAAATTTTCGCAGTTCTGATGCTCGAAAAGAATAACCAGGACGGCCTACGGGAAAAGTACGCATACCGTTGTAATCGGGCGAGTTTCTACTTTCAGATGCAACAGAAATTTTGCGGATTGGTCAATCCGTTCGCGAGATATGGCAGTTTGGACGTAAGAAACGCTTGAGAAACTCAAAATTTTCGCAGGTCTGATGCTCGAAACGAATAACTAGAACGGCCTAGGGCAAAGGTTGGCATACCGTTGTAATCGGGCGAGTTTCTACTTTCAGATGCAACAGAAATTTTGTGGATTGGTCAATCCGTTCGCGAGATATGGCAGTTTGGACGTAAGAAACGCTTGAGGAACTCAAAATTTTCGCAGTTCTGATGCACGAAACGAATAACTAGAACGGCCTAGGGGAAAAGTACTCATACCGTTGAAATCGGGCGAGTTTCTACTTTCAGGTGCAACAGAAATTTTGCGGATTCGTCAATCCGTTCGCGAGATGTGGCATTTTGGAGGTAAGAAACACTTGAGCAACTCAAAATTTTCGCAGTTCTGATGCTCGAAACGAATAACCAGAACGGCCTAGGGGAAATGTTCGCATACCGTTGTAATCGGGCAAGTTTCTACTTTCAGATGCAACAGAAATTTTGCGGATTGGTCAATCCGTTCGGAAGACATGGCAGTTTGGAGGTGAGAAACGCTTGAGAAACTCAAAATTTTCGCAGTTCTGATGCTCGAAACGAATAACTAGCACGGCCTAGGGGAAAAGTACTCATACCGTTGAAATCGGGCGAGTTTCTACTTTCAGGTGCAACAGAAATTTTGCGGATTCGTCAATCCGTTCGCGAGATGTGGCAGTTTGGAAGTAAGAAACGCTTGAGCAACTCAAAATTTTCGCAGTTCTGATGCTCGAAACGAATAACCAGAACGGCCTAGGGGAATGGTTCGCATACCGTTGTAATCGGGCGAGTTTCTACTTTCAGGTGCAACAGAAATTTTGCGGATTGGTCAATCCGTTCGCGAGATATGGCAGTTTGGAGGTAAGAAACGCTTGAGAAACCCAAAATTTTCGCAGCTCTGATGCTCGAAACGAATAACTAGAATGGCCTAGGGGAAAAGTACACATACCGTTGCCATTGGGGGAGTTTCTACTTTCAGATGCAACAGAAATTTTGCGGATTGGTCAATCCGTTCGCGAGATATGGCAGTTTGGAGGTAAGAAACGCTTGAGAAACTCAAAATTTTCGCAGTTCTGATGCTCCAAACGAATAACCAGAACGGCCTAGGGGAAAAGTACGCATACCGTTGTAATCGGGCGAGTTTCTACTTTCAGATGCAACAGAAATTTTGCAGATTGGTCAATCCGTTCGCGAGATATGGCAGTTTGGAGGCAAGAAACGCTTGAGAAACTCAAAATTTTCGCCGTTCTGATGCTCGAAACGAATAACTAGAACGGCCTAGGGGAATGGTTCGCATACCGTTGTAATCGGGCGAGTTTCTACTTTCAGGTGCAACAGAAATTTTGCGGATTGGTCAATCCGTTCGCGAGATATGGCAGTTTGGAAGTAAGAAACGCTTGAGAAACTCAAAATTTTCGCAGCTCTGATGCTCGAAACGAATAACTAGAATGGCCTAGGGGAAAAGTACACATACCGTTGCAATTGGGCGAGTTTCTACTTTCATATGCAACAGAAATTTTGCGGATTGGTCTATCCGTTCGAGAGATATGGCAGTTTGGAGGTAAGAAACGCTTGAGAAACTCAAAATTTTCGCAGTTCTGATGCTCGAAACGAATAACTAGAACGGCCTAGGGGAATGGTTCGCATACCGTTGTAATCGGGCGAGTTTCTACTTTCAGGTGCAACAGAAATTTTGCGGATTGGTCAATCCGTTCGCGAGATATGGCAGTTTGGAGGTAAGAAACGCTTGAGAAACCCAAAATTTTCGCAGCTCTGATGCTCGAAACGAATAACTAGAATGGCCTAGGGGAAAAGTACACATACCGTTGCAATTGGGGGAGTTTCTACTTTCAGATGCAACAGAAATTTTGCGGATTGGTCAATCCGTTCGCGAGATATGGCAGTTTGGAGGTAAGAAATGCTTGAGAAACTCAAAATTTTCGAAGTTCTGATGCTCCAATCGAATAACCAGAACGGCCTAGGGGAAAAGTACGCATACCGTTGTAATCGGGCGAGTTTCTACTTTCAGATGCAACAGAAATTTTGCGGATTGGGCTATCCATTCGCGAGATATGGCAGTTTGGAGGTAAGAAACGCTTGAGACACTCAAAATTTTCGCAGTTCTGATGCTCGAAACGAATAACTAGAACGGCCTATGTGAAAAGTACGCATACTGTTGTAACCGGGCGAGTTTCTACTTTCAGATGCAACAGAAATTTTGTGGATTGGTCAATCCGTTCGCGAGATATGGCAGTTTGGACGTAAGAAACGCTTGAGAAACTCAAAATTTTCGCAGTTCTGATGCTCGAAACGAATAACTAGAACGGCCTAGGGGAAAGGTTGGCATACCGTTGTAATCGGGCGAGTTTCTACTTTCAGATGCAACAGAAATTTTGTGGATTGGTCAATCCGTTCGCGAGATATGGCAGTTTGGACGTAAGAAACGCTTGAGAAACTAAAAATTTTCGCAGTTCTGATGCTCGAAACGAATAACTAGAACGGCCTAGGTGAAAAGTACGCATACTGTTGTAACCGGGCGAGTTTCTACTTTCAGATGCAACAGAAATTTTGCGGATTGGTCAATCCGTTCGCGAGATATGGCAGTTTGGAGGTAAGAAACGCTTGAGAAACTCAAAATTTTCGCAGTTCTGATGCTCGAAACGAATAACCAGAACGGACTAGGGGAAAAGTACGCATACCGTTGTAATCGGGCGAGTTTCTACTTTCAGATGCAACAGAAATTTTGCGGATTGGTCAATCCGTTCGCGAGATATGGCAGTTTGGATGTAAGAAACGCTTGAGAAACTCAAAATTTTCGCAGTTCTGATGCTCCAAACGAATAACCAGAACGGCCTAGGGGAAAAGTACGCATACCGTTGTAATCGGGCGAGTTTCTACTTTCAGATGCAACAGAAATTTTGCGGATTGGTCAATCCGTTCGCGAGATATGGCAGTTTGGATGTAAGAAACGCTTGAGAAACTAAAAATTTTCGCAGTTCTGATGCTCGAAACGAATAACTAGAACGGCCTAGGGGAAAAGTACTCATACCGTTGTAATCGGGCGTGTTTCAACTTTCAGATGCAACAGAAATTTTGCGGATTTGTCTATCCGTTCGCGAGATATGGCAGTCTGGATAGAGGAAACGCTTGAGAAACTCAAAATTTTCGCAGTTCTGATGCTCGACAAGCATAACTAGAACGGCCTAGGGGAAAAGTACACATACCGTTGCAATTGGGCGTGTGTATACTTTCAGATGCAACAGAAATTTTGTGGATTGGTCAATCCGTTCGCGAGATATGGCAGTTTGGAGGTAAGAAACGCTTGAGAAACTCAAAATTTTCGCAGTTCTGATGCTCGAAACGAATAACTAGAACGGCCTAGGGGAATGGTTCTCATACCGTTGTAATCGGGCGAGTTTCTACTTTCAGGTGCAACAGAAATTTTGCGGATTGGTCAATCCGTTCGCGAGATATGGCAGTTTGGAGGTAAGAAACGCTTGAGAAACCCAAAATTTTCGCAGCTCTGATGCTCGGAACGAATAACTAGAATGGCCTAGGGGAAAAGTACACATACCGTTGCAATTGGGGGAGTTTCTACTTTCAGATGCAACAGAAATTTTGCGGATTGGTCAATCCGTTCGCGAGATATGGCAGTTTGGAGGTAAGAAACGCTTGAGAAACTCAAAATTTTCGAAGTTCTGATGCTCCAAACGAATAACCAGAACGGCCTAGGGGAAAAGTACGCATACCGTTGTAATCGGGCGAGTTTCTACTTTCAGGTGCAACAGAAATTTTGCGGATTGGTCAATCCGTTCGCGAGATATGGCAGTTTGGAGGTAAGAAACGCTTGAGAAACTCAAAATTTTCGCAGCTCTGATGCTCGAAACGAATAACTAGAATGGCCTAGGGGAAAAGTACACATACCGTTGCAATTGGGCGAGTTTCTACTTTCAGATGCAACAGAAATTTTGTGGATTGGTCAATCCGTTCGCGAGATATGGCAGTTTGGACGTAAGAAACGCTTGAGAAACTCAAAATTTTCGCAGTTCTGATGCTCGAAACGAATAACTAGAACGGCCTAGGGGAAAAGAACTCATACCGTTGAAATCGGGCGAGTTTCTACTTTCAGGTGCAACAGAAATTTTGCGGATTCGTCAATCCGTTCGCGAGATGTGGCAGTTTGGAGGTAAGAAACGCATGAGAAACTCAAAATTTTCGCAGTTCTGATGCTCGAAACGAATAACTAGAACGGCCTAGGGAAAGGTGGCATACCGTTGTAATCGGGCGAGTTTCTACTTTCAGATGCAACAGAAATTTTGTGGATTGGTCAATCCGTTCGCGAGATATGGCAGTTTGGACGTAAGAACGCTTGAGAAACTATAAATTTTCGCAGTTCTGATGCTCGAAACGAATAACTAGAACGGCCTAGGGGAAAAGTACGCATACCGTTGTAATCGGGCGAGTTTCTACTTTCAGATGCAACAGAAATTTTGCGGATTGGTAAATCCGTTCGCGAGATATGGCAGTTTGGAGGTAAGAAACGCTTGAGAAACTAAAAATTTTAGCAGTTCTGATGCTCGAAACGAATAACTAGAACGGCCTAGGGTTAAAGTACGCATACAGTTGTAATCGGGCGAGTTTCTACTTTCAGATGCAACAGAAATTTTGCGGATTGGTCAATCCGTTCGCGCGATACGGCAGTTTGGAGGTGAGAAACGCTGAGAAACTCAAAATTTTCGCAGCTCTGATGCTCGAAACGAATAACGAGAATGGCCTAGGGGAAAAGTACACATACCGTTGCAATTGGGCGAGTTTCTACTTTCAGATGCAACAGAAATTTTGCGGATTTGTCTATCCGTTCGAGAGATATGGCAGTTTGGACGTAAGAAACGCTTGAGAAACTCAAATTTCGCAGTTCTGATGCTCGAACGAATAACTAGAACGGCCTAGGGGAAAAGAACTCATACCGTTGAAATCGGCGAGTTTCTACTTTCAGGTGCAACAGAAATTTTGCGATTCGTCAATCCGTTCGCGAGATGTGGCAGTTTGGAGGTAAGAAACGCATGAGAAACTCAAAATTTTCGCAGTTCTGATGCTCGAAACGAATAACTAGAACGGCCTAGGGAAAGGTTGGCATACCGTTGTAATCGGGCGAGTTTCTACTTTCAGATGCAACAGAAATTTTGTGGATTGGTCAATCCGTTCGCGAGATATGGCAGTTTGGACGTAAGAAACGCTTGGGAAACTATAAATTTTCGCAGTTCTGATGCTCGAACGAATAACTAGAACGGCCTAGGGGAAAAGTACGCATACCGTTGTAATCGGCGCGAGTTTCTACTTTCAGATGCAACAGAAATTTTGCGGATTGGTAAATCCGTTCGCGAGATATGGCAGTTTGGAGGTAAGAAACGCTTGAGAAACTAAAAATTTTAGCAGTTCTGATGCTCGAAACGAATAACTAGAACGGCCTAGGGTTAAAGTACGCATACAGTTGTAATCGGGCGAGTTTCTACTTTCAGATGCAACAGAAATTTTGCGGATTGGTCAATCCGTTCGCGCGATACGGCAGTTTGGAGGTGAGAAACGCTTGAGAAACTCAAATTTTCGCAGCTCTGATGCTCGAAACGAATAACGAGAATGGCCTAGGGGAAAAGTACACATACCGTTGCAATTGGGCGAGTTTCTACTTTCAGATGCAACAGAAATTTTGCGGATTTGTCTATCCGTTCGAGAGATATGGCAGTTTGGAGGTAAGAAACGCTTGAGAAACTTAAAATTTTCGCAGTTCTGATGCTCGAAACGAATAACTAGAACGGCCTAGGGGAGTGGTTCGCATACCGTTGTAATCGGGCGAGTTTCTACTTTCAGGTGCAACAGAAATTTTGCGGATTGGTCAATCCGTTCGCGAGATATGGCAGTTTGGAAGTAAGAAACGCTTGAGAATCTCAAAATTTCGCAGCTCTGATGCTCGAAACGAATAACTAGAATGGCCTAGGGGAAAAGTACACATACCGTTGCAATTGGGCGAGTTTCTACTTTCAGATGCAACAGAAATTTTGCGGATTGGTAAATCCGTTCGCGAGATATGGCAGTTTGGAGGTAAGAAACGCTTGAGAAACTAAAAATTTTAGCAGTTCTGATGCTCGAAACGAATAACTAGACGGCCTAGGTTAAAGTACGCATACAGTTGTAATCGGCGAGTTTCTACTTTCAGATGCAACAGAAATTTTGCGGATTGGTCATCCGTTCGCGCGATACGGCAGTTTGGAGGTAAGAAACGCTTGAGAAACTCAAAATTTTCGCAGCTCTGATGCTCAAAACGAATAACTAGAATGGCCTAGGGAAAAGTACACATACCGTTGCATTGGGCGAGTTTCTACTTTCAGATGCAACAGAAATTTTGCGGATTGGTCTATCCGTTCGAGAGATATGGCAGTTTGGAGGTAAGGAAACGCTTGAGAAACTCAAAATTTTCGCAGTTCTGATGCTCGAAACGAATAACTAGAACGGCCTAGGGGAATGGTTCGCATACCGTTGTAATCGGGCGAGTTTCTACTTTCAGGTGCAAACAGAAATTTCGCAGATTGGTCAATCCGTTCGCGAGATATGGCAGTTTGGAGGTAAGAAACGCTTGAGAAACTCAAAATTTTCGCAGCTCTGATGCCTCGAAACGAATAACTAGAATGGCCTAGGGGAAAAGTACACATACCGTTGCAATTGGGCGAGTTTCTACTTTGATATGCAACAGAAATTTTGCGGATTGGTCTATCCGTTCGAGAGATATGGCAGTTTGGACGTAAGAAACGCTTGAGAAACTCAAAATTTTCGCAGTTCTGATGCTCGAAACGAATAACTAGAACGGCCTAGGGAAAAGTACTCATACCGTTGAAATCGGGCGAGTTTCTACTTTCAGGTGCAACAGAAATTTTGCGGATTCGTCAATCCGTTCGCGAGATGTGGCAGTTTGGAGGTAAGAAACGCATGAGAAACTCAAAATTTTCGCAGTTCTGATGCTCGAAACGAATAACTAGAACGGCCTAGGGGAAAAGTACGCATACTGTTGTAACCGGGCGAGTTTCTACTTTCAGATGCAACAGAAATTTTGCGGATTGGTCAATCCGTTCGCGAGATATGGCTGTTTGGAGGTAAGAAACGCTTGAGAAACTAAAAATTTTCGCAGTTCTGATGCTCGAAACGAATAACTAGAACGGCCTAGGGGAAAGGTTGGCATACCGTTGTAATCGGGCGAGTTTCTACTTTCAGATGCAACTGTGGATTGGTCAATCCGTTCGCGAGATATGGCAGTTTGGACGTAAGAAACGCTTGAGAAACTATAAATTTTCGCAGTTCTGATGCTCGAAACGAATAACTAGAACGGCCTAGGGGAAAAGTACGCATACCGTTGTAATCGGGCGAGTTTCTACTTTCAGATGCAACAGAAATTTTGCGGATTGGTAAATCCGTTCGCGAGATATGGCAGTTTGGAGGTAAGAAACGCTTGAGAAACTAAAAATTTTAGCAGTTCTGATGCTCGAAACGAATAACTAGAACGGCCTAGGGTTAAAGTACGCATACAGTTGTAATCGGGCGAGTTTCTACTTTCAGATGCAACAGAAATTTTGCGGATTGGTCAATCCGTTCGCGCGATACGGCAGTTTGGAGGTAAGAAACGCTTGAGAAACTAAAAATTTTAGCAGTTCTGATGCTCGAAACGAATAACTAGAACGGCCTAGGGTTAAAGTACGCATACAGTTGTAATCGGGCGAGTTTCTACTTTCAGATGCAACAGAAATTTTGTGGATTGGTCAATCCGTTCGCGAGATATGGCAGTTTGGACGTAAGAAACGCTTGAGAAACTATAAATTTTCGCAGTTCTGATGCTCGAAACGAATAACTAGAATGGCCTAGGGGAAAAGTACACATACCGTTGCAATTGGGCGAGTTTCTACTTTCATATGCAACAGAAATTTTGCGGATTGGTCTATCCGTTCGAGAGATATGGCAGTTTGGAGGTAAGAAACGCTTGAGCAACTCAAAATTTTCGCAGTTCTGATGCTCGAAAAGAATAACCAGAACGGCCTACGGGAAAAGTACGCATACCGTTGTAATCGGGCGAGTTTCTACTATCAGATGCAACAGAAATTTTGCGGATTGGTCAATCCGTTCGGGAGACATGGCAGTTTGGAGGTGAGAAACGCTTGAGAAACTCAAAATTTTCGCAGTTCTGATGCTCGAAACGAATAACTAGCACGGCCTAGGGGAAAAGTACTCATACCGTTGAAATCGGGCGAGTTTCTACTTTCAGGTGCAACAGAAATTTTGCGGATTCGTCAATCCGTTCGCGAGATGTGGCAGTATGGAAGTAAGAAACGCTTGAGCAACTCAAAATTTTCGCAGTTCTGATGCTCGAAACGAATAACCAGAACGGCCTAGGGGAAATGTTCGCATACCGTTGTAATCGGGCGAGTTTCTACTTTCAGATGCAACAGAAATTTTGCGGATTGGTCAATCCGTTCGCGAGACATGGCAGTTTGGAGGTGAGAAACGCTTGAGAAACTCAAAATTTTCGCAGTTCTGATGCTCGAAACGAATAACTAGAACGACCTATGGGAAAAGTATGGATACCATTGTAATCGGGCGAGCTTCTACTTTCAGATGCAACAGAAATTTTACGGATTGGTCAATCCGTTCGCGAGATATGGCAGTTTGGAGGTAAGAAACGCTTGAGAAACTCAAAATTTTCGCAGTTCTGATGCTCGAAACGAATAACTAGAACGGCCTAGGGGAATGGTTCGCATACCGTTGTAATCGGGCGAGTTTCTACTTTCAGGTGCAACAGAAATTTTGCGGATTGGTCAATCCGTTCGCGAGATATGGCAGTTTGGAGGTAAGAAACGCTTGAGAAACCCAAAATTTTCGCAGCTCTGATGCTCGAAACGAATAACTAGAATGGCCTAGGGGAAAAGTACACATACCGTTGCAATTGGGCGAGTTTCTACTTTCATATGCAACAGAAATTTTGCGGATTGGTCTATCCGTTCGAGAGATATGGCAGTTTGGAGGTAAGAATCGCTTGAGCAACTCAAAATTTTCGCAGTTCTGATGCTCGAAACGAATAACCAGAACGGCCTACGGGAAAAGTACACATACCGTTGCAATTGGGCGAGTTTCTACTTTCAGATGCAACAGAAATTTTGCGGATTGGTCTATCCGTTCGAGAGATATGGCAGTTTGGAGGTAAGAAACGCTTGAGAAACTCAAAATTTTCGCAGTTCTGATGCTCGAAACGAATAACTAGAACGGCCTAGGGGAATGGTTCGCATACCGTTGTAATCGGGCGAGTTTCTACTTTCAGGTGCAACAGAAATTTTGCGGATTGGTCAATCCGTTCGCGAGATATGGCAGTTTGGAGGTAAGAAACGCTTGAGAAACTCAAAATCTTCGCAGCTCTGATGCTCGAAACGAATAACTAGAATGGCCTAGGGGAAAAGTACACATACCGTTGCAATTGGGCGAGTTTCTACTTTCATATGCAACAGAAATTTTGCGGATTGGTCTATCCGTTCGAGAGATATGGCAGTTTGGAGGTAAGAAACGCTTGAGAAACTCAAAATTTTCGCAGTTCTGATGCTCGAAACGAATAACTAGAACGGCCTAGGGGAATGGTTCGCATACCGTTGTAATCGGGCGAGTTTCTACTTTCAGGTGCAACAGAAATTTTGCGGATTGGTCAATCCGTTCGCGAGATATGGCAGTTTGGAGGTAAGAAACGCTTGAGAAACCCAAAATTTTCGCAGCTCTGATGCTCGAAACGAATAACTAGAATGGCCTAGGGGAAAAGTACACATACCGTTGCAATTGGGGGAGTTTCTACTTTCAGATGCAACAGAAATTTTGCGGATTGGTCAATCCGTTCGCGAGATATGGCAGTTTGGAGGTAAGAAACGCTTGAGAAACTCAAAATTTTCGAAGTTCTGATGCTCCAAACGAATAACCAGAACGGCCTAGGGGAAAAGTACGCATACCGTTGTAATCGGGCGAGTTTCTACTTTCAGATGCAACAGAAATTTTGCGGATTGGGCTATCCATTCGCGAGATATGGCAGTTTGGAGGTAAGAAACGCTTGAGACACTCAAAATTTTCGCAGTTCTGATGCTCGAAACGAATAACTAGAACGGCCTAGGTGAAAAGTACGCATACTGTTGTAACCGGGCGAGTTTCTACTTTCAGATGCAACAGAAATTTTGTGGATTGGTCAATCCGTTCGCGAGATATGGCAGTTTGGACGTAAGAAACGCTTGAGAAACTCAAAATTTTCGCAGTTCTGATGCTCGAAACGAATAACTAGAACGGCCTAGGGGAAAGGTTGGCATACCGTTGTAATCGGGCGAGTTTCTACTTTCAGATGCAACAGAAATTTTGTGGATTGGTCAATCCGTTCGCGAGATATGGCAGTTTGGACGTAAGAAACGCTTGAGAAACTAAAAATTTTCGCAGTTCTGATGCTCGAAACGAATAACTAGAACGGCCTAGGTGAAAAGTACGCATACTGTTGTAACCGGGCGAGTTTCTACTTTCAGATGCAACAGAAATTTTGCGGATTGGTCAATCCGTTCGCGAGATATGGCAGTTTGGAGGTAAGAAACGCTTGAGAAACTCAAAATTTTCGCAGTTCTGATGCTCGAAACGAATAACCAGAACGGACTAGGGGAAAAGTACGCATACCGTTGTAATCGGGCGAGTTTCTACTTTCAGATGCAACAGAAATTTTGCGGATTGGTCAATCCGTTCGCGAGATATGGCAGTTTGGATGTAAGAAACGCTTGAGAAACTCAAAATTTTCGCAGTTCTGATGCTCCAAACGAATAACCAGAACGGCCTAGGGGAAAAGTACGCATACCGTTGTAATCGGGCGAGTTTCTACTTTCAGATGCAACAGAAATTTTGCGGATTGGTCAATCCGTTCGCGAGATATGGCAGTTTGGATGTAAGAAACGCTTGAGAAACTAAAAATTTTCGCAGTTCTGATGCTCGAAACGAATAACTAGAACGGCCTAGGGGAAAAGTACTCATACCGTTGTAATCGGGCGTGTTTCAACTTTCAGATGCAACAGAAATTTTGCGGATTTGTCTATCCGTTCGCGAGATATGGCAGTCTGGATATAGGAAACGCTTGAGAAACTCAAAATTTTCGCAGTTCTGATGCTCGACAAGCATAACTAGAACGGCCTAGGGGAAAAGTACACATACCGTTGCAATTGGGCGTGTGTATACTTTCAGATGCAACAGAAATTTTGTGGATTGGTCAATCCGTTCGCGAGATATGGCAGTTTGGAGGTAAGAAACGCTTGAGAAACTCAAAATTTTCGCAGTTCTGATGCTCGAAACGAATAACTAGAACGGCCTAGGGGAATGGTTCTCATACCGTTGTAATCGGGCGAGTTTCTACTTTCAGGTGCAACAGAAATTTTGCGGATTGGTCAATCCGTTCGCGAGATATGGCAGTTTGGAGGTAAGAAACGCTTGAGAAACCCAAAATTTTCGCAGCTCTGATGCTCGAAACGAATAACTAGAATGGCCTAGGGGAAAAGTACACATACCGTTGCAATTGGGGGAGTTTCCACTTTCAGATGCAACAGAAATTTTGCGGATTGGTCAATCCGTTCGCGAGATATGGCAGTTTGGAGGTAAGAAACGCTTGAGAAACTCAAAATTTTCGAAGTTCTGATGCTCCAAACGAATAACCAGAACGGCCTAGGGGAAAAGTACGCATACCGTTGTAATCGGGCGAGTTTCTACTTTCAGATGCAACAGAAATTTTGCGGATTGGGCTATCCATTCGCGAGATATGGCAGTTTGGAGGTAAGAAACGCTTGAGACACTCAAAATTTTCGCAGTTCTGATGCTCGAAACGAATAACTAGAACGGCCTAGGTGAAAAGTACGCATACTGTTGTAACCGGGCGAGTTTCTACTTTCAGATGCAACAGAAATTTTGTGGATTGGTCAATCCGTTCGCGAGATATGGCAGTTTGGACGTAAGAAACGCTTGAGAAACTCAAAATTTTCGCAGTTCTGATGCTCGAAACGAATAACTAGAACGGCCTAGGGGAAAGGTTGGCATACCGTTGTAATCGGGCGAGTTTCTACTTTCAGATGCAACAGAAATTTTGTGGATTGGTCAATCCGTTCGCGAGATATGGCAGTTTGGACGTAAGAAACGCTTGAGAAACTAAAAATTTTCGCAGTTCTGATGCTCGAAACGAATAACTAGAACGGCCTAGGTGAAAAGTACGCATACTGTTGTAACCGGGCGAGTTTCTACTTTCAGATGCAACAGAAATTTTGCGGATTGGTCAATCCGTTCGCGAGATATGGCAGTTTGGAGGTAAGAAACGCTTGAGAAACTCAAAATTTTCGCAGTTCTGATGCTCGAAACGAATAACCAGAACGGACTAGGGGAAAAGTACGCATACCGTTGTAATCGGGCGAGTTTCTACTTTCAGATGCAACAGAAATTTTGCGGATTGGTCAATCCGTTCGCGAGATATGGCAGTTTGGATGTAAGAAACGCTTGAGAAACTCAAAATTTTCGCAGTTCTGATGCTCCAAACGAATAACCAGAACGGCCTAGGGGAAAAGTACGCATACCGTTGTAATCGGGCGAGTTTCTACTTTCAGATGCAACAGAAATTTTGCGGATTGGTCAATCCGTTCGCGAGATATGGCAGTTTGGATGTAAGAAACGCTTGAGAAACTAAAAATTTTCGCAGTTCTGATACTCGAAACGAATAACTAGAACGGCCTAGGGGAAAAGTACTCATACCGTTGTAATCGGGCGTGTTTCAACTTTCAGATGCAACAGAAATTTTGTGGATTGGTCAATCCGTTCGCGAGATATGGCAGTTTGGACGTAAGAAACGCTTGAGAAACTCAAAATTTTCGCAGTTCTGATGCTCGACAAGCATAACTAGAACGGCCTAGGGGAAAAGTACACATACCGTTGCAATTGGGCGTGTGTATACTTTCAGATGCAACAGAAATTTTGTGGATTGGTCAATCCGTTCGCGAGATATGGCAGTTTGGAGGTAAGAAACGCTTGAGAAACTCAAAATTTTCGCAGTTCTGATGCTCGAAACGAATAACTAGAACGGCCTAGGGGAATGGTTCTCATACCGTTGTAATCGGGCGAGTTTCTACTTTCAGGTGCAACAGAAATTTTGCGGATTGGTCAATCCGTTCGCGAGATATGGCAGTTTGGAGGTAAGAAACGCTTGAGAAACCCAAAATTTTCGCAGCTCTGATGCTCGAAACGAATAACTAGAATGGCCTAGGGGAAAAGTACACATACCGTTGCAATTGGGGGAGTTTCTACTTTCAGATGCAACAGAAATTTTGCGGATTGGTCAATCCGTTCGCGAGATATGGCAGTTTGGAGGTAAAAAACGCTTGAGAAACTCAAAATTTTCGAAGTTCTGATGCTCCAAACGAATAACCAGAACGGCCTAGGGGAAAAGTACGCATACCGTTGTAATCGGGCGAGTTTCTACTTTCAGATGCAACAGAAATTTTGCGGATTGGGCTATCCATTCGCGAGATATGGCAGTTTGGAGGTAAGAAACGCTTGAGACACTCAAAATTTTCGCAGTTCTGATGCTCGAAACGAATAACTAGAACGGCCTAGGTGAAAAGTACGCATACTGTTGTAACCGGGCGAGTTTCTACTTTCAGATGCAACAGAAATTTTGTGGATTGGTCAATCCGTTCGCGAGATATGGCAGTTTGGACGTAAGAAACGCTTGAGAAACTCAAAATTTTCGCAGTTCTGATGCTCGAAACGAATAACTAGAACGGCCTAGGGGAAAGGTTGGCATACCGTTGTAATCGGGCGAGTTTCTACTTTCAGATGCAACAGAAATTTTGTGGATTGGTCAATCCGTTCGCGAGATATGGCAGTTTGGACGTAAGAAACGCTTGAGAAACTAAAAATTTTCGCAGTTCTGATGCTCGAAACGAATAACTAGAACGGCCTAGGTGAAAAGTACGCATACTGTTGTAACCGGGCGAGTTTCTACTTTCAGATGCAACAGAAATTTTGCGGATTGGTCAATCCGTTCGCGAGATATGGCAGTTTGGAGGTAAGAAACGCTTGAGAAACTCAAAATTTTCGCAGTTCTGATGCTCGAAACGAATAACCAGAACGGACTAGGGGAAAAGTACGCATACCGTTGTAATCGGGCGAGTTTCTACTTTCAGATGCAACAGAAATTTTGCGGATTGGTCAATCCGTTCGCGAGATATGGCAGTTTGGATGTAAGAAACGCTTGAGAAACTCAAAATTTTCGCAGTTCTGATGCTCCAAACGAATAACCAGAACGGCCTAGGGGAAAAGTACGCATACCGTTGTAATCGGGCGAGTTTCTACTTTCAGATGCAACAGAAATTTTGCGGATTGGTCAATCCGTTCGCGAGATATGGCAGTTTGGATGTAAGAAACGCTTGAGAAACTAAAAATTTTCGCAGTTCTGATACTCGAAACGAATAACTAGAACGGCCTAGGGGAAAAGTACTCATACCGTTGTAATCGGGCGTGTTTCAACTTTCAGATGCAACAGAAATTTTGCGGATTTGTCTATCCGTTCGCGAGATATGGCAGTCTGGATATAGGAAACGCTTGAGAAACTCAAAATTTTCGCAGTTCTGATGCTCGACAAGCATAACTAGAACGGCCTAGGGGAAAAGTACACATACCGTTGCAATTGGGCGTGTGTATACTTTCAGATGCAACAGAAATTTTGTGGATTGGTCAATCCGTTCGCGAGATATGGCAGTTTGGAGGTAAGAAACGCTTGAGAAACTCAAAATTTTCGCAGTTCTGATGCTCGAAACGAATAACTAGAACGGCCTAGGGGAAAGGTTGGCATACCGTTGTAATCGGGCGAGTTTCTACTTTCAGATGCAACAGAAATTTTGCGGATTGGTCAATCCGTTCGCGAGATATGGCAGTTTGGAGGTAAGAAACGCTTGAGAAACTCAAAATTTTCGCAGTTCTGATGCTCGAAACGAATAACCAGAACGGCCTAGGGGAAAAGTACGCATACCGTTGTAATCGGGCGAGTTTCTACTTTCAGATGCAAGAGAAATTTTGCGGATTGGTCAATCCGTTCGCGAGATATGGCAGTTTGGAGGAAAGAAACGCTTGAGAAACTCAAAATTTTCGCAGTTCTGATGCTCGAAACGAATAACCAGAACGGCCTAGGGGAAAAGTACACATACCGTTGCAATTGGGCGAGTTTCTACTTTCAGATGCAACAGAAAGTTTGCGGATTGGTCTATCCGTTCGAGAGATATGGCAGTTTGGAGGTAAGAAACGCTTGAGCAACTCAAATTTTTCGCAGTTCTGATGCTCGAAACGAATAACCAGAACGGCCTACGGGAAAAGTAGGCATACCGTTGTAATCGGGCGAGTTTCTACTTTCAGATGCAATTTTGCGGATTGGTCAATCCGTTCGCGAGATATGGCAGTTTGGACGTAAGAAACGCTTGAGAAACTCAAAATTTTCGCAGTTCTGATGCCCGAAACGAATAACTAGAACGGCCTAGGGGAAAGGTTGGCATACTGTTGTAATCGGGCGAGATTCTACTTTCAGATGCAACAGAAATTTTGTGGATTGGTCAATCCGTTCGCGAGATATGGCAGTTTGGACGTAAGAAACGCTTGAGAAACTCAAAATTTTCGCAGTTCTGATGCTCGAAACGAATAACTAGAACGGCCTAGGGGAAAGGTTGGCATACCGTTGTAATCGGGCGAGTTTCTACTTTCAGATGCAACAGAAATTTTGTGGATTGGTCAATCCGTTCGCGAGATATGGCAGTTTGGACGTAAGAAACGCTTGAGAAACTAAAAATTTTCGCAGTTCTGATGCTCGAAACGAATAACTAGAACGGCCTAGGTGAAAAGTACGCATACTGTTGTAACCGGGCGAGTTTCTACTTTCAGATGCAACAGAAATTTTGCGGATTGGTCAATCCGTTCGCGAGATATGGCAGTTTGGAGGTAAGAAACGCTTGAGAAACTCAAAATTTTCGCAGTTCTGATGCTCGAAACGAATAACCAGAACGGACTAGGGGAAAAGTACGCATACCGTTGTAATCGGGCGAGTTTCTACTTTCAGATGCAACAGAAATTTTGCGGATTGGTCAATCCGTTCGCGAGATATGGCAGTTTGGAGGTAAGAAACGCTTGAGAAACTCAAAATTTTCGCAGTTCTGATGCTCGAAACGAATAACCAGAACGGCCTAGGGGAAAAGTACGCATACCGTTGTAATCGGGCGAGTTTCTACTTTCAGATGCAACAGAAATTTTGCGGATTGGTCAATCCGTTCGCGAGATATGGCAGTTTGGAGGTAAGAAACGCTTGAGAAACTCAAAATTTTCGCAGTTCTGATGCTCCAAACGAATAACCAGAACGGCCTAGGGGAAAAGTACACATACCGTTGCAATTGGGCGAGTTTCTACTTTCAGATGCAACAGAAAGTTTGCGGATTGGTCTATCCGTTCGAGAGATATGGCAGTTTGGAGGTAAGAAACGCTTGAGCAACTCAAATTTTTCGCAGTTCTGATGCTCGAAACGAATAACCAGAACGGCCTACGGGAAAAGTAGGCATACCGTTGTAATCGGGCGAGTTTCTACTTTCAGATGCAATTTTGCGGATTGGTCAATCCGTTCGCGAGATATGGCAGTTTGGACGTAAGAAACGCTTGAGAAACTCAAAATTTTCGCAGTTCTGATGCCCGAAACGAATAACTAGAACGGCCTAGGGGAAAGGTTGGCATACTGTTGTAATCGGGCGAGATTCTACTTTCAGATGCAACAGAAATTTTGTGGATTGGTCAATCCGTTCGCGAGATATGGCAGTTTGGACGTAAGAAACGCTTGAGAAACTCAAAATTTTCGCAGTTCTGATGCTCGAAACGAATAACTAGAACGGCCTAGGGGAAAGGTTGGCATACCGTTGTAATCGGGCGAGTTTCTACTTTCAGATGCAACAGAAATTTTGTGGATTGGTCAATCCGTTCGCGAGATATGGCAGTTTGGACGTAAGAAACGCTTGAGAAACTAAAAATTTTCGCAGTTCTGATGCTCGAAACGAATAACTAGAACGGCCTAGGTGAAAAGTACGCATACTGTTGTAACCGGGCGAGTTTCTACTTTCAGATGCAACAGAAATTTTGCGGATTGGTCAATCCGTTCGCGAGATATGGCAGTTTGGAGGTAAGAAACGCTTGAGAAACTCAAAATTTTCGCAGTTCTGATGCTCGAAACGAATAACCAGAACGGACTAGGGGAAAAGTACGCATACCGTTGTAATCGGGCGAGTTTCTACTTTCAGATGCAACAGAAATTTTGCGGATTGGTCAATCCGTTCGCGAGATATGGCAGTTTGGAGGTAAGAAACGCTTGAGAAACTCAAAATTTTCGCAGTTCTGATGCTCGAAACGAATAACCAGAACGGCCTAGGGGAAAAGTACGCATACCGTTGTAATCGGGCGAGTTTCTACTTTCAGATGCAACAGAAATTTTGCGGATTGGTCAATCCGTTCGCGAGATATGGCAGTTTGGAGGTAAGAAACGCTTGAGAAACTCAAAATTTTCGCAGTTCTGATGCTCCAAACGAATAACCAGAACGGCCTAGGGGAAAAGTACACATACCGTTGCAATTGGGCGAGTTTCTACTTTCAGATGCAACAGAAAGTTTGCGGATTGGTCTATCCGTTCGAGAGATATGGCAGTTTGGAGGTAAGAAACGCTTGAGCAACTCAAATTTTTCGCAGTTCTGATGCTCGAAACGAATAACCAGAACGGCCTACGGGAAAAGTACGCATACCGTTGTAATCGGGCGAGATTCTACTTTCAGATGCAACAGAAATTTTGCGGATTGGTCAATCCGTTCGCGAGATATGGCACTTTGGACGTAAGAAACGCTTGAGAAACTAAATATTTTCGCAGTTCTGATGCTCGAAACGAATAACTAGAACGGCCTAGGTGAAAAGTACGCATACTGTTGTAACCGGGCTAGTTTCTACTTTCAGATGCAACAGAAATTTTGGGGATTGGTCAATCCGTTCGCGAGATATGGCAGTTTGGAGGTAAGAAACGCTTGAGAAACTCAAAATTTTCGCAGTTCTGATGCTCGAAACGAATAACCAGAACGGACTAGGGGAAAAGTACGCATACCGTTGTAATCGGGCGAGTTTCTACTTTCAGATGCAACAGAAATTTTGCGGATTGGTCAATCCGTTCGCGAGATATGGCTGATTGGAGGTAAGAAACGCTTGAGAAACTCAAAATTTTCGCAGTTCTGATGCTCCAAACGAATAACCAGAACGGCCTAGGGGAAAAGTACGCATACCGTTGTAATCGGGCGAGTTTCTACTTTCAGATGCAACAGAAATTTTGCGGATTGGTTAATCCGTTCGCGAGATATGGCAGTTTGGAGGTAAGAAACGCTTGAGAAACTAAAAATTTTCGCAGTTCTGATGCTCGAAACGAATAACTAGAACGGCCTAGGGGAAAAGTACGCATACCGTTGTAATCGGGCAAGTTTCTACTTTCAGATGCAACAGAAATTTTGCGGATTGGTCAATCCGTTCGCGAGATATGGCAGTTTGGATGTAAGAAACGCTTGAGAAACTAAAAATTTTCGCAGTTCTGATGCTCGAAACGAATAACCAGAACGGACTAGGGGAAAAGTACGCATACCGTTGTAATCGGGCGAGTTTCTACTTTCAGATGCAACAGAAATTTTGCGGATTGGTCAATCCGTTCGCGAGATATGGCAGTTTGGATGTAAGAAACGCTTGAGAAACTCAAAATTTTCGCAGTTCTGATGCTCCAAACGAATAACCAGAACGGCCTAGGGGAAAAGTACGCATACTGTTGTAACCGGGCTAGTTTCTACTTTCAGATGCAACAGAAATTTTGGGGATTGGTCAATCCGTTCGCGAGATATGGCAGTTTGGAGGTAAGAAACGCTTGAGAAACTCAAAATTTTCGCAGTTCTGATGCTCGAAACGAATAACCAGAACGGACTAGGGGAAAAGTACGCATACCGTTGTAATCGGGCGAGTTTCTACTTTCAGATGCAACAGAAATTTTGCGGATTGGTCAATCCGTTCGCGAGATATGGCAGATTGGAGGTAAGAAACGCTTGAGAAACTCAAAATTTTCGCAGTTCTGATGCTCCAAACGAATAACCAGAACGGCCTAGGGGAAAAGTACGCATACCGTTGTAATCGGGCGAGTTTCTACTTTCAGATGCAACAGAAATTTTGCGGATTGGTTAATCCGTTCGCGAGATATGGCAGTTTGGAGGTAAGAAACGCTTGAGAAACTAAAAATTTTCGCAGTTCTGATGCTCGAAACGAATAACTAGAACGGCCTAGGGGAAAAGTACGCATACCGTTGTAATCGGGCAAGTTTCTACTTTCAGATGCAACAGAAATTTTGCGGATTGGTCAATCCGTTCGCGAGATATGGCAGTTTGGATGTAAGAAACGCTTGAGAAACTAAAAATTTTCGCAGTTCTGATGCTCGAAACGAATAACCAGAACGGACTAGGGGAAAAGTACGCATACCGTTGTAATCGGGCGAGTTTCTACTTTCAGATGCAACAGAAATTTTGCGGATTGGTCAATCCGTTCGCGAGATATGGCAGTTTGGATGTAAGAAACGCTTGAGAAACTCAAAATTTTCGCAGTTCTGATGCTCCAAACGAATAACCAGAACGGCCTAGGGGAAAAGTACGCATACCGTTGTAATCGGGCGAGTTTCTGCTTTCAGATGCAACAGAAATTTTGCGGATTGGTCAATCCGTTCGCGAGATATGGCAGTTTGGATGTAAGAAACGCTTGAGAAACTAAAAATTTTCGCAGTTCTGATGCTCGAAACGAATAACCAGAACGGACTAGGGGAAAAGTACGCATACCGTTGTAATCGGGCGAGTTTCTACTTTCAGATGCAACAGAAATTTTGCGGATTGGTCAATCCGTTCGCGAGATATGGCAGTTTGGATGTAAGAAACGCTTGAGAAACTCAAAATTTTCGCAGTTCTGATGCTCCAAACGAATAACCAGAACGGCCTAGGGGAAAAGTACGCATACTGTTGTAACCGGGCTAGTTTCTACCTTCAGATGCAACAGAAATTTTGGGGATTGGTCAATCCGTTCGCGAGATATGGCAGTTTGGAGGTAAGAAACGCTTGAGAAACTCAAAATTTTCGCAGTTCTGATGCTCGAAACGAATAACCAGAACGGACTAGGGGAAAAGTACGCATACCGTTGTAATCGGGCGAGTTTCTACTTTCAGATGCAACAGAAATTTTGCGGATTGGTCAATCCGTTCGCGAGATATGGCAGATTGGAGGTAAGAAACGCTTGAGAAACTCAAAATTTTCGCAGTTCTGATGCTCCAAACGAATAACCAGAACGGCCTAGGGGAAAAGTACGCATACCGTTGTAATCGGGCGAGTTTCTACTTTCAGATGCAACAGAAATTTTGCGGATTGGTTAATCCGTTCGCGAGATATGGCAGTTTGGAGGTAAGAAACGCTTGAGAAACTAAAAATTTTCGCAGTTCTGATGCTCGAAACGAATAACTAGAACGGCCTAGGGGAAAAGTACGCATACCGTTGTAATCGGGCAAGTTTCTACTTTCAGATGCAACAGAAATTTTGCGGATTGGTCAATCCGTTCGCGAGATATGGCAGTTTGGATGTAAGAAACGCTTGAGAAACTAAAAATTTTCGCAGTTCTGATGCTCGAAACGAATAACCAGAACGGACTAGGGGAAAAGTACGCATACCGTTGTAATCGGGCGAGTTTCTACTTTCAGATGCAACAGAAATTTTGCGGATTGGTCAATCCGTTCGCGAGATATGGCAGTTTGGATGTAAGAAACGCTTGAGAAACTCAAAATTTTCGCAGTTCTGATGCTCCAAACGAATAACCAGAACGGCCTAGGGGAAAAGTACGCATACCGTTGTAATCGGGCGAGTTTCTGCTTTCAGATGCAACAGAAATTTTGCGGATTGGTCAATCCGTTCGCGAGATATGGCAGTTTGGATGTAAGAAACGCTTGAGAAACTAAATATTTTCGCAGTTCTGATGCTCGAAACGAATAACTAGAACGGCCTAGGTGAAAAGTACGCATACTGTTGTAACCGGGCTAGTTTCTACTTTCAGATGCAACAGAAATTTTGGGGATTGGTCAATTCGTTCGCGAGATATGGCAGTTTGGAGGTAAGAAACGCTTGAGAAACTCAAAATTTTCGCAGTTCTGATGCTCGAAACGAATAACCAGAACGGACTAGGGGAAAAGTACGCATACCGTTGTAATCGGGCGAGTTTCTACTTTCAGATGCAACAGAAATTTTGCGGATTGGTCAATCCGTTCGCGAGATATGGCAGATTGGAGGTAAGAAACGCTTGAGAAACTCAAAATTTTCGCAGTTCTGATGCTCCAAACGAATAACCAGAACGGCCTAGGGGAAAAGTACGCATACCGTTGTAATCGGGCGAGTTTCTACTTTCAGATGCAACAGAAATTTTGCGGATTGGTTAATCCGTTCGCGAGATATGGCAGTTTGGAGGTAAGAAACGCTTGAGAAACTAAAAATTTTCGCAGTTCTGATGCTCGAAACGAATAACTAGAACGGCCTAGGGGAAAAGTACGCATACCGTTGTAATCGGGCGAGTTTCTACTTTCAGATGCAACAGAAATTTTGCGGATTGGTCAATCCGTTCGCGAGATATGGCAGTTTGGATGTAAGAAACGCTTGAGAAACTAAAAATTTTCGCAGTTCTGATGCTCGAAACGAATAACCAGAACGGACTAGGGGAAAAGTACGCATACCGTTGTAATCGGGCGAGTTTCTACTTTCAGATGCAACAGAAATTTTGCGGATTGGTCAATCCGTTCGCGAGATATGGCAGTTTGGATGTAAGAAACGCTTGAGAAACTCAAAATTTTCGCAGTTCTGATGCTCCAAACGAATAACCAGAACGGCCTAGGGGATAAAGTACGCATACCGTGTAATCGGGCAGGTTTCTCCTTTCATGATGCAACAGACATTTTGCGGATTGTCAATCGTTCGCAGAGATATGCAGTTTGGATGTAAGAAACGCTTGAGAAACTAAAAATTTTCGCAGTTCTGATGCTCGAAACGAATAACTAGAACGGCCTAGGGGAAAAGTACTCATACCGTTGTAATCGGGCGAGTTTCTACTTTCAGATGCAACAGAAATTTTGCGGATTGGTCAATCCGTTTGCGAGATATGGCAGTTTGGAGGTAAGAAACGCTTGAGAAACTCAAAATTTTCGCAGTTCTGATGCTCCAAACGAATAACCAGAACGGCCTAGGGGAAAAGTACACATACCGTTGCAATTGGGCGAGTTTCTACTTTCAGATGCAACAGAAATTTTGCGGATTGGTCAATCCGTTCGCGAGATATGGCAGTTTGGAGGTAAGAAACGCTTGAGCAACTCAAATTTTTCGCAGTTCTGATGCTCGAAACGAATAACCAGAACGGCCTACGGGAAAAGTACGCATACCGTTGTAATCGGGCGAGTTTCTACTTTCAGATGCAACAGAAATTTTGCGGATTGGTCAATCCGTTCGCGAGATATGGCAGTTTGGACGTAAGAAACGCTTGAGAAACTCAAAATTTTCGCAGTTCTGATGCCCGAAACGAATAACTAGAACGGCCTAGGGGAAAGGTTGGCATACTGTTGTAATCGGGCGAGATTCTACTTTCAGATGCAACAGAAATTTTGTGGATTGGTCAATCCGTTCGCGAGATATGGCAGTTTGAACGTAAGAAACGCTTGAGAAACTCAAAATTTTCGCAGTTCTGATGCTCGAAACGAATAACTAGAACGGCCTAGGGGAAAGGTTGGCATACCGTTGTAATCGGGCGAGTTTCTACTTTCAGATGCAACAGAAATTTTGTGGATAGGTCAATCCGTTCGCGAGATATGGCAGTTTGGACGTAAGAAACGCTTGAGAAACTAAAAATTTTCGCAGTTCTGATGCACGAAACGAATAACTAGAACGGCCTAGGTGAAAAGTACGCATACTGTTGTAACCGGGCGAGTTTCTACTTTCAGATGCAACAGAAATTTTGCGGATTGGTCAATCCGTTCGCGAGATATGGCAGTTTGGAGGTAAGAAACGCTTGAGAAACTCAAAATTTTCGCAGTTATGATGCTCGAAACGAATAACCAGAACGGACTAGGGGAAAAGTACGCATACCGTTGTAATCGGGCGAGTTTCTACTTTCAGATGCAACAGAAATTTTGCGGATTGGTCAATCCGTTCGCGAGATATGGCAGTTTGTAGGTAAGAAACGCTTGAGAAACTCAAAATTTTCGCAGTTCTGATGCTCCAAACGAATAACCAGAACGGCCTAGGGGAAAAGTACGCATACCGTTGTAATCGGGCGAGTTTCTACTTTCAGATGCAACAGAAATTTTGCGGATTGGTCAATCCGTTCGCGAGATATGGCAGTTTGGAGGTAAGAAACGCTTGAGAAACTAAAAATTTTCGCAGTTCTGATGCTCGAAACGAATAACTAGAACGGCCTAGGGGAAAAGTACGCATACAGTTGTAATCGGGCGAGTTTCTACTTTCAGATGCAACAGAAATTTTGCGGATTGGTCAATCCGTTCGCGCGATATGGCAGTTTGAAGGTGAGAAACGCTTGTGAAACTCAAAATTTTCGCAGTTCTGATGCTCGACAAGCATAACTAGAACGGCCTAGGGGAAAAGTACGCATACCGTTGTAATGGGGCGAGTTTCTACTTTCAGATGCAACAGAAATTTTGCGGATTGGTCAATCTGTTCGCGAGATATGGCAGTTTGGAGGTAAGAAACGGTTGAGAAACTCAAAATTTTCACAGTTCTGATGCTCGAAACGAATAACTAGAACGGCCTAGGGGATAGGTTGGCATACCGTTGTAATCAGGCGAGTTTCTACTTTCAGATGCAACAGAAATTTTGCGGATTGGTCAATCCGTTCGCGAGATATGGCAGTTTGGAGGTAAGAAACGCTTGAGAAACTCAAAATTTTCGCAGTTCTGATGCTCGAAACAAATAACCAGAACGGCCTAGGGGAAAAGTACGCATACAGTTGTAATCGGGCGAGTTTCTACTTTCAGATGCAACAGAAATTTTGCGGATTGGTCAATCCGTTCGCGAGATATGGCAGTTTGGAGGTAAGAAACGGTTGAGAAACTCAAAATTTTCACAGTTCTGATGCTCGAAACGAATAACTAGAACGGCCTAGGGGAAAAGTACTCATACCGTTGTAATCGGGCGAGTATCTACTTTCAGATGCAACAGCAATTTTGCGGATTGGTGTATCCGTTCGCGAGATATGGCTGTTTGGGGGTAAGAAACGCTTGAGAAACTCAAAATTTTGGCAGTTCTGATGCTCGAAACGAATAACTAGAACGTCCTAGGGGAAAAGTACGCATACCGTTGTAATCGCGCGAGTTTCTACTTTCAGGTGCAACAGAAATTTTGTGGATTGGTCAATCCGTTCGCGAGATATGGCAGTTTGGACGTAAGAAACGCTTGAGAAACTCAAAATTTTCGCAGTTCTGACGCTCGAAACGAATAACTAGAACGGCCTAGGGGAAAGGTTGGCATACCGTTGTAATCGGGCGAGTTTCTACTTTCAGATGCAACAGAAATTTTGTGGATTGGTCAATCCGTTCGCGAGATATGGCAGTTTGGAGGTAAGAAACGCTTGAGAAACTCAAAATTTTCGCAGTTCTGATGCTCCAAACGAATAACCAGATCGGCCTAGGGGAAAAGTACGCATAGCGTTGTAATCGGGCGAGTTTCTACTTTCAGATGCAGCAGAAATTTTGCGGATTGGTCAATCCGTTCGCGAGATATGGCAGTTTGGAGGTAAGAAACGCTTGAGAAACTCAAAATTTTCGCAGTTCTGATTCTCGAAACGAATAACCAGAACGGCCCAGTGGTAAAGTACGCATACCCTTGTAATCGGGCGAGTTTCTACTTTCAGATGCAACAAAAATTTTGCGGATTGGTCAATCCTTTCGCGAGATATGGCAGTTTGGAGGTAACAAACGTTTGAGAAACTCAAAATTTTCGCAGTTCTGATGCTCGAAACGGATAACTAGAACGGCCTAGGGGAAAAGTACACCTACCGTTGTAATCGGGCGAGTTTCTACTTTCAGATGCAACAGAAATTTTGCGGATTGGTGAATCCGTTCGCGAGATATCGCAGTTTGGATGTTAGAAACGCTTGAGCAACTCAAAATGTTCACATTTCTGATGCTCGAAACGAATAACTAGAACGGCCTACGGGAAAAGTACGCATACCGTTGTAATCGGTCGAGTTTCTACTTTCAGATGCAACAGAAATTTTGCGGATTGGTCAATCCGTTCGCGAGATATGGCAGTTTGGAGGTAAGAAATGCATGAGAAACTCAAAATTTTCGCAGTTCTGATGCTCGAAACGAATAACCAGAAAGGCCTAGGGGAAAAGTTCGCATACCGTTGTAATCGGGCGAGTTTCTACTTTCAGATGCAACAGAAACTTTGCGGATTGGTCAATCCGTTCGCGAGATTAGGCAGTTTGGAGGTAAGAAATGCATGAGAAACTCAAAATTTTCGCAGTTCTGATGCTCGAAACGAATAACCAGAACGGCCTAGGGGAAAAGTTCGCATACCGTTGTAATCGGGCGAGTTTATACTTTCAGATGCAACAGCAATTTTGCGGATTGGTCAATCCGTTCGCGAGATATGGCCGTTTGGATGTAAGAAACGCTTGAGAAACTCAAAATTTTCGCAGTTCTGATGCTCGAAACGAATAACCAGAACGGCCTAGGGGAAAAGTACACATACCGTTGCAATTGGGCGAGTTTCTACTTTCAGATGCAACAGAAAGTTTGCGGATTGGTGTATCCGTTCGAGAGATATGGCAGTTTGGAGGTAAGAAACGCTTGAGCAACTCAAATTTTTCGCAGTTCTGATGCTCGAAACGAATAACCAGAACGGCCTACGGGAAAAGTACGCATACCGCTGTAATCGGGCGAGTTTCTACTTTCAGATGCAACAGAAATTTTGCGGATTGGTCAATCCGTTCGCGAGATATGGCAGTTTGGACGTAAGAAAGGCTTGAGAAACTCAAAATTTTCGCAGTTCTGATGCTCGAAACGAATAACTACAACGGCCTAGGGGAAAGGTTGGCATACCGTTGTAATCGGGCGAGTTTCTACTTTCAGATGCAACAGAAATTTTGTGGATTGGTCAATCCGTTCGCGAGATATGGCAGTTTGGACGTAAGAAACGCTTGAGAAACTAAAAATTTTCGCAGTTCTGATGCTCGAAACGAATAACTAGAACGGCCTAGGTGAAAAGCACGCATACTGTTGTAACGGGGCGAGTTTCTACTTTCAGATGCAACAGAAATTTTGCGGATTGGTCAATCCGTTCGCGAGATATGGCAGTTTGGAGGTAAGAAACGCTTGAGAAACTCAAAATTTTCGCAGTTCTGATGCTCGAAACGAATAACCAGAACGGACTAGGGGAAAAGTACGTATACCGTTGTAATCGGGCGAGTTTCTACTTTCAGATGCAACAGAAATTTTGCGGATTGGTCAATCCGTTCGCGAGATATGGCAGTTTGGATGTAAGAAACGCTTGAGAAACTCAAAATTTTCGCAGTTCTGATGCTCCAAACGAATAACCAGAACGGCCTAGGGGAAAAGTACGCATACCGTTGTAATCGGGCGAGTTTCTACTTTCAGATGCAACAGAAATTTTGCGGATTGGTCAATCCGTTCGCGAGATATGGCAGTTTGGAGGTAAGAAACGCTTGAGAAACTCAAAATTTTCGCAGTTCTGATGCTCGAAACGAATAACCAGAAGGGCCTAGGGGAAAAGTGCGCATACCGTTGTAATCGGGCGAGTTTCTACTTTCAGATGCAACAGAAATTCTGCGGATCGGTCAATCCGTTCGCGAGATATGGCAGTTTGGAGGTAAGAAACGCTTGAGAAACTCAAAATTTTCGCAGTTCTGATGCTCCAAACGAATAACCAGAACGGCCTAGGGGAAAAGTACACATACCGTTGCAATTGGGCGAGTTTCTACTTTCAGATGCAACAGAAAGTTTGCGGATTGGTCTATCCGTTCGAGAGATATGGCAGTTTGGAGGTAAGAAACGCTTGAGCACCTCAAATTTTTCGCAGTTCTGATGCTCGAAACGAATAACCAGAACAGCCTACGGGAAAAGTACGCATACCCTTGTAATCGGGCGAGTTTCTACTTTCAGATGCAACAGAAATATTGCGGATTGGTCAATCCGTTCGCGAGATATGGCAGTTTGGACGTAAGAAACGCTTGAGAAACTCAAAATTTTCGCAGTTCTGATGCCCGAAACGAATAACTAGAACGGCCTAGGGGAAAGGTTGGCATACCGTTGTAATCGGGCGAGATTCTACTTTCAGATGCAACAGAAATTTTGTGGATTGGTCAATCCGTTCGCGAGATATGGCAGTTTGGACGTAAGAAACGCTTGAGAAACTCAAAATTTTCGCAGTTCTGATGCTCGAAACGAATAACTAGAACGGCCTAGGGGAAAGGTTGGCATACCGTTGTAATCGGGCGAGTTTCTACTTTCAGATGCAACAGAAATTTTGCGGATTGGTCAATCCGTTCGCGAGATATGGCAGTTAGGAGGTAAGAAACGCTTGAGAAACTCAAAATTTTCGCAGTTCTGATGCTCGAAACGAATAACCAGAACGGACTAGGGGAAAAGTACGCATACCGTTGTAATCGGGCGAGTTTCTACTTTCAGATGCAACAGAAATTTTGCGGATTGGTCAATCCGTTCGCGAGATATGGCAGTTTGGAGGTAAGAAACGCTTGAGAAACTCAAAATTTTCGCAGTTCTGATGCTCCAAACGAATAACCAGAACGGCCTAGGGGAAAAGTACGCATACCGTTGTAATCGGGCGAGTTTCTACTTTCAGATGCAACAGAAATTTTGCGGATTGGTCAATCCGTTCGCGAGATATGGCAGTTTGGAGGTAAGAAACGCTTGAGAAACTAAAAATTTTCGCAGTTCTGATTCTCGAAACGAATAACCAGAACGGCCCAGTGGTAAAGTACGCATACCCTTGTAATCGGGCGAGTTTCTACTTTCAGATGCAACAAAAATTTTGCGGATTGGTCAATCCTTTCGCGAGATATGGCAGTTTGGAGGTAACAAACGTTTGAGAAACTCAAAATTTTCGCAGTTCTGATGCTCGAAACGGATAACTAGAACGGCCTAGGGGAAAAGTACGCATACAGTTGTAATCGGGCGAGTTTCTACTTTCAGATGCAACAGAAATTTTGCGGATTGGTCAATCCGTTCGCGCGATATGGCAGTTTGAAGGTGAGAAACGCTTGTGAAACTCAAAATTTTCGCAGTTCTGATGCTCGACAAGCATAACTAGAACGGCCTAGGGGAAAAGTACGCATACCGTTGTAATGGGGCGAGTTTCTACTTTCAGATGCAACAGAAATTTTGCGGATTGGTCAATCTGTTCGCGAGATATGGCAGTTTGGAGGTAAGAAACGGTTGAGAAACTCAAAATTTTCACAGTTCTGATGCTCGAAACGAATAACTAGAACGGCCTAGGGGATAGGTTGGCATACCGTTGTAATCAGGCGAGTTTCTACTTTCAGATGCAACAGAAATTTTGCGGATTGGTCAATCCGTTCGCGAGATATGGCAGTTTGGAGGTAAGAAACGCTTGAGAAACTCAAAATTTTCGCAGTTCTGATGCTCGAAACAAATAACCAGAACGGCCTAGGGGAAAAGTACGCATACAGTTGTAATCGGGCGAGTTTCTACTTTCAGATGCAACAGAAATTTTGCGGATTGGTCAATCCGTTCGCGAGATATGGCAGTTTGGAGGTAAGAAACGGTTGAGAAACTCAAAATTTTCACAGTTCTGATGCTCGAAACGAATAACTAGAACGGCCTAGGGGAAAAGTACTCATACCGTTGTAATCGGGCGAGTATCTACTTTCAGATGCAACAGCAATTTTGCGGATTGGTGTATCCGTTCGCGAGATATGGCTGTTTGGGGGTAAGAAACGCTTGAGAAACTCAAAATTTTGGCAGTTCTGATGCTCGAAACGAATAACTAGAACGTCCTAGGGGAAAAGTACGCATACCGTTGTAATCGCGCGAGTTTCTACTTTCAGGTGCAACAGAAATTTTGTGGATTGGTCAATCCGTTCGCGAGATATGGCAGTTTGGACGTAAGAAACGCTTGAGAAACTCAAAATTTTCGCAGTTCTGACGCTCGAAACGAATAACTAGAACGGCCTAGGGGAAAGGTTGGCATACCGTTGTAATCGGGCGAGTTTCTACTTTCAGATGCAACAGAAATTTTGTGGATTGGTCAATCCGTTCGCGAGATATGGCAGTTTGGAGGTAAGAAACGCTTGAGAAACTCAAAATTTTCGCAGTTCTGATGCTCCAAACGAATAACCAGATCGGCCTAGGGGAAAAGTACGCATAGCGTTGTAATCGGGCGAGTTTCTACTTTCAGATGCAGCAGAAATTTTGCGGATTGGTCAATCCGTTCGCGAGATATGGCAGTTTGGAGGTAAGAAACGCTTGAGAAACTCAAAATTTTCGCAGTTCTGATTCTCGAAACGAATAACCAGAACGGCCCAGTGGTAAAGTACGCATACCCTTGTAATCGGGCGAGTTTCTACTTTCAGATGCAACAAAAATTTTGCGGATTGGTCAATCCTTTCGCGAGATATGGCAGTTTGGAGGTAACAAACGTTTGAGAAACTCAAAATTTTCGCAGTTCTGATGCTCGAAACGGATAACTAGAACGGCCTAGGGGAAAAGTACACCTACCGTTGTAATCGGGCGAGTTTCTACTTTCAGATGCAACAGAAATTTTGCGGATTGGTGAATCCGTTCGCGAGATATCGCAGTTTGGATGTTAGAAACGCTTGAGCAACTCAAAATGTTCACATTTCTGATGCTCGAAACGAATAACTAGAACGGCCTACGGGAAAAGTACGCATACCGTTGTAATCGGTCGAGTTTCTACTTTCAGATGCAACAGAAATTTTGCGGATTGGTCAATCCGTTCGCGAGATATGGCAGTTTGGAGGTAAGAAATGCATGAGAAACTCAAAATTTTCGCAGTTCTGATGCTCGAAACGAATAACCAGAAAGGCCTAGGGGAAAAGTTCGCATACCGTTGTAATCGGGCGAGTTTCTACTTTCAGATGCAACAGAAACTTTGCGGATTGGTCAATCCGTTCGCGAGATTAGGCAGTTTGGAGGTAAGAAATGCATGAGAAACTCAAAATTTTCGCAGTTCTGATGCTCGAAACGAATAACCAGAACGGCCTAGGGGAAAAGTTCGCATACCGTTGTAATCGGGCGAGTTTATACTTTCAGATGCAACAGCAATTTTGCGGATTGGTCAATCCGTTCGCGAGATATGGCCGTTTGGATGTAAGAAACGCTTGAGAAACTCAAAATTTTCGCAGTTCTGATGCTCGAAACGAATAACCAGAACGGCCTAGGGGAAAAGTACACATACCGTTGCAATTGGGCGAGTTTCTACTTTCAGATGCAACAGAAAGTTTGCGGATTGGTGTATCCGTTCGAGAGATATGGCAGTTTGGAGGTAAGAAACGCTTGAGCACCTCAAATTTTTCGCAGTTCTGATGCTCGAAACGAATAACCAGAACGGCCTACGGGAAAAGTACGCATACCGCTGTAATCGGGCGAGTTTCTACTTTCAGATGCAACAGAAATTTTGCGGATTGGTCAATCCGTTCGCGAGATATGGCAGTTTGGACGTAAGAAAGGCTTGAGAAACTCAAAATTTTCGCAGTTCTGATGCTCGAAACGAATAACTACAACGGCCTAGGGGAAAGGTTGGCATACCGTTGTAATCGGGCGAGTTTCTACTTTCAGATGCAACAGAAATTTTGTGGATTGGTCAATCCGTTCGCGAGATATGGCAGTTTGGACGTAAGAAACGCTTGAGAAACTAAAAATTTTCGCAGTTCTGATGCTCGAAACGAATAACTAGAACGGCCTAGGTGAAAAGCACGCATACTGTTGTAACGGGGCGAGTTTCTACTTTCAGATGCAACAGAAATTTTGCGGATTGGTCAATCCGTTCGCGAGATATGGCAGTTTGGAGGTAAGAAACGCTTGAGAAACTCAAAATTTTCGCAGTTCTGATGCTCGAAACGAATAACCAGAACGGACTAGGGGAAAAGTACGTATACCGTTGTAATCGGGCGAGTTTCTACTTTCAGATGCAACAGAAATTTTGCGGATTGGTCAATCCGTTCGCGAGATATGGCAGTTTGGATGTAAGAAACGCTTGAGAAACTCAAAATTTTCGCAGTTCTGATGCTCCAAACGAATAACCAGAACGGCCTAGGGGAAAAGTACGCATACCGTTGTAATCGGGCGAGTTTCTACTTTCAGATGCAACAGAAATTTTGCGGATTGGTCAATCCGTTCGCGAGATATGGCAGTTTGGAGGTAAGAAACGCTTGAGAAACTCAAAATTTTCGCAGTTCTGATGCTCGAAACGAATAACCAGAAGGGCCTAGGGGAAAAGTGCGCATACCGTTGTAATCGGGCGAGTTTCTACTTTCAGATGCAACAGAAATTCTGCGGATCGGTCAATCCGTTCGCGAGATATGGCAGTTTGGAGGTAAGAAACGCTTGAGAAACTCAAAATTTTCGCAGTTCTGATGCTCCAAACGAATAACCAGAACGGCCTAGGGGAAAAGTACACATACCGTTGCAATTGGGCGAGTTTCTACTTTCAGATGCAACAGAAAGTTTGCGGATTGGTCTATCCGTTCGAGAGATATGGCAGTTTGGAGGTAAGAAACGCTTGAGCACCTCAAATTTTTCGCAGTTCTGATGCTCGAAACGAATAACCAGAACAGCCTACGGGAAAAGTACGCATACCCTTATAATCGGGCGAGTTTCTACTTTCAGATGCAACAGAAATATTGCGGATTGGTCAATCCGTTCGCGAGATATGGCAGTTTGGACGTAAGAAACGCTTGAGAAACTCAAAATTTTCGCAGTTCTGATGCCCGAAACGAATAACTAGAACGGCCTAGGGGAAAGGTTGGCATACCGTTGTAATCGGGCGAGATTCTACTTTCAGATGCAACAGAAATTTTGTGGATTGGTCAATCCGTTCGCGAGATATGGCAGTTTGGACGTAAGAAACGCTTGAGAAACTCAAAATTTTCGCAGTTCTGATGCTCGAAACGAATAACTAGAACGGCCTAGGGGAAAGGTTGGCATACCGTTGTAATCGGGCGAGTTTCTACTTTCAGATGCAACAGAAATTTTGCGGATTGGTCAATCCGTTCGCGAGATATGGCAGTTAGGAGGTAAGAAACGCTTGAGAAACTCAAAATTTTCGCAGTTCTGATGCTCGAAACGAATAACCAGAACGGACTAGGGGAAAAGTACGCATACCGTTGTAATCGGGCGAGTTTCTACTTTCAGATGCAACAGAAATTTTGCGGATTGGTCAATCCGTTCGCGAGATATGGCAGTTTGGAGGTAAGAAACGCTTGAGAAACTCAAAATTTTCGCAGTTCTGATGCTCCAAACGAATAACCAGAACGGCCTAGGGGAAAAGTACGCATACCGTTGTAATCGGGCGAGTTTCTACTTTCAGATGCAACAGAAATTTTGCGGATTGGTCAATCCGTTCGCGAGATATGGCAGTTTGGAGGTAAGAAACGCTTGAGAAACTAAAAATTTTCGCAGTTCTGATTCTCGAAACGAATAACCAGAACGGCCCAGTGGTAAAGTACGCATACCCTTGTAATCGGGCGAGTTTCTACTTTCAGATGCAACAAAAATTTTGCGGATTGGTCAATCCTTTCGCGAGATATGGCAGTTTGGAGGTAACAAACGTTTGAGAAACTCAAAATTTTCGCAGTTCTGATGCTCGAAACGGATAACTAGAACGGCCTAGGGGAAAAGTACACCTACCGTTGTAATCGGGCGAGTTTCTACTTTCAGATGCAACAGAAATTTTGCGGATTGGTCAATCCGTTCGCGAGATATCGCAGTTTGGAGGTTAGAAACGCTTGAGCAACTCAAAATGTTCACATTTCTGATGCTCGAAACGAATAACTAGAACGGCCTACGGGAAAAGTACGCATACCGTTGTAATCGGTCGAGTTTCTACTTTCAGATGCAACAGAAATTTTGCGGATTGGTCAATCCGTTCGCGAGATATGGCAGTTTGGAGGTAAGAAATGCATGAGAAACTCAAAATTTTCGCAGTTCTGATGCTCGAAACGAATAACCAGAAAGGCCTAGGGGAAAAGTTCGCATACCGTTTTAATCGGGCGAGTTTCTACTTTCAGATGCAACAGAAACTTTGCGGATTGGTCAATCCGTTCGCGAGATATGGCAGTTTGGAGGTAAGAAATGCATGAGAAACTCAAAATTTTCGCAGTTCTGATGCTCGAAACGAATAACCAGAACGGCCTAGGGGAAAAGTTCGCATACCGTTGTAATCGGGCGAGTTTATACTTTCAGATGCAACAGCAATTTTGCGGATTGGTCAATCCGTTCGCGAGATATGGCCGTTTGGATGTAAGAAACGCTTGAGAAACTCAAAATTTTCGCAGTTCTGATGCTCGAAACGAATAACCAGAACGGCCTAGGGGAAAAGTACACATACCGTTGCAATTGGGCGAGTTTCTACTTTCAGATGCAACAGAAAGTTTGCGGATTGGTGTATCCGTTCGAGAGATATGGCAGTTTGGAGGTAAGAAACGCTTGAGCACCTCAAATTTTTCGCAGTTCTGATGCTCGAAACGAATAACCAGAACGGCCTACGGGAAAAGTACGCATACCGCTGTAATCGGGCGAGTTTCTACTTTCAGATGCAACAGAAATTTTGCGGATTGGTCAATCCGTTCGCGAGATATGGCAGTTTGGACGTAAGAAAGGCTTGAGAAACTCAAAATTTTCGCAGTTCTGATGCTCGAAACGAATAACTACAACGGCCTAGGGGAAAGGTTGGCATACCGTTGTAATCGGGCGAGTTTCTACTTTCAGATGCAACAGAAATTTTGTGGATTGGTCAATCCGTTCGCGAGATATGGCAGTTTGGACGTAAGAAACGCTTGAGAAACTAAAAATTTTCGCAGTTCTGATGCTCGAAACGAATAACTAGAACGGCCTAGGTGAAAGGTTGGCATACCGTTGTAATCGGGCGAGATTCTACTTTCAGATGCAACAGAAATTTTGTGGATTGGTCAATCCGTTCGCGAGATATGGCAGTTTGGACGTAAGAAACGCTTGAGAAACTCAAAATTTTCGCAGTTCTGATGCTCGAAACGAATAACTAGAACGGCCTAGGGGAAAGGTTGGCATACCGTTGTAATCGGGCGAGTTTCTACTTTCAGATGCAACAGAAATTTTGCGGATTGGTCAATCCGTTCGCGAGATATGGCAGTTAGGAGGTAAGAAACGCTTGAGAAACTCAAAATTTTCGCAGTTCTGATGCTCGAAACGAATAACCAGAACGGACTAGGGGAAAAGTACGCATACCGTTGTAATCGGGCGAGTTTCTACTTTCAGATGCAGCAGAAATTTTGCGGATTGGTCAATCCGTTCGCGAGATATGGCAGTTTGGAGGTAAGAAACGCTTGAGAAACTCAAAATTTTCGCAGTTCTGATGCTCCAAACGAATAACCAGAACGGCCTAGGGGAAAAGTACGCATACCGTTGTAATCGGGCGAGTTTCTACTTTCAGATGCAACAGAAATTTTGCGGATTGGTCAATCCGTTCGCGAGATATGGCAGTTTGGAGGTAAGAAACGCTTGAGAAACTAAAAATTTTCGCAGTTCTGATTCTCGAAACGAATAACCAGAACGGCCCAGTGGTAAAGTACGCATACCCTTGTAATCGGGCGAGTTTCTACTTTCAGATGCAACAAAAATTTTGCGGATTGGTCAATCCTTTCGCGAGATATGGCAGTTTGGAGGTAACAAACGTTTGAGAAACTCAAAATTTTCGCAGTTCTGATGCTCGAAACGGATAACTAGAACGGCCTAGGGGAAAAGTACACCTACCGTTGTAATCGGGCGAGTTTCTACTTTCAGATGCAACAGAAATTTTGCGGATTGGTCAATCCGTTCGCGAGATATCGCAGTTTGGAGGTTAGAAACGCTTGAGCAACTCAAAATGTTCACATTTCTGATGCTCGAAACGAATAACTAGAACGGCCTACGGGAAAAGTACGCATACCGTTGTAATCGGTCGAGTTTCTACTTTCAGATGCAACAGAAATTTTGCGGATTGGTCAATCCGTTCGCGAGATATGGCAGTTTGGAGGTAAGAAATGCATGAGAAACTCAAAATTTTCGCAGTTCTGATGCTCGAAACGAATAACCAGAACGGCCTAGGGGAAAAGTTCGCATACCGTTGTAATCGGGCGAGTTTATACTTTCAGATGCAACAGCAATTTTGCGGATTGGTCAATCCGTTCGCGAGATATGGCCGTTTGGATGTAAGAAACGCTTGAGAAACTCAAAATTTTCGCAGTTCTGATGCTCGAAACGAATAACCAGAACGGCCTAGGGGAAAAGTACACATACCGTTGCAATTGGGCGAGTTTCTACTTTCAGATGCAACAGAAAGTTTGCGGATTGGTGTATCCGTTCGAGAGATATGGCAGTTTGGAGGTAAGAAACGCTTGAGCACCTCAAATTTTTCGCAGTTCTGATGCTCGAAACGAATAACCAGAACGGCCTACGGGAAAAGTACGCATACCGCTGTAATCGGGCGAGTTTCTACTTTCAGATGCAACAGAAATTTTGCGGATTGGTCAATCCGTTCGCGAGATATGGCAGTTTGGACGTAAGAAAGGCTTGAGAAACTCAAAATTTTCGCAGTTCTGATGCTCGAAACGAATAACTACAACGGCCTAGGGGAAAGGTTGGCATACCGTTGTAATCGGGCGAGTTTCTACTTTCAGATGCAACAGAAATTTTGTGGATTGGTCAATCCGTTCGCGAGATATGGCAGTTTGGACGTAAGAAACGCTTGAGAAACTAAAAATTTTCGCAGTTCTGATGCTCGAAACGAATAACTAGAACGGCCTAGGTGAAAAGCACGCATACTGTTGTAACGGGGCGAGTTTCTACTTTCAGATGCAACAGAAATTTTGCGGATTGGTCAATCCGTTCGCGAGATATGGCAGTTTGGAGGTAAGAAACGCTTGAGAAACTCAAAATTTTCGCAGTTCTGATGCTCGAAACGAATAACCAGAACGGCCTAGTGGTAAAGTACGCATACCGTTGTAATCGGGCGAGTTTCTACTTTCAGATGCAACAGAAATTTTGCGGATTGGTCAATCCGTTCGCGAGACATGGCAGTTTGCAGGTAAGAAATGCATGAGAAACTCAAAATTTTCGCAGTTCTGATGCTCGAAACGAATAACCAGAACGGCCTAGGGGAAAAGTACACATACCGTTGTAATCGGGCGAGTTTCTACTTTCAGATGAAACAGAAATTTTGCGGATTGGTCGATCCGGTCGCCAGATATGGCAGTTTGGAGGTAAGAAACGCTTGAGAAACTCAAAATTTTCGCAGTTCTGATGCTCGAAACGAATAACTAGAACGGCCTAGGGGAAAAGTACGCAGACCGTTGTGATCGGGCGAGTTTCTACTTTCAGATGCAACAGCAATTTTGCGGATTGGTCAATCCGTTCGCGAGATATGGCCGTTTGGATGTAAGAAACGCTTGAGAAACTCAAAATTTTCGCAGTTCTGATGCTCGAAACGAATAACCAGAACGGCCTAGTGGTAAAGTACGCATACCGTTGTAATCGGGCGAGTTTCTACTTTCAGATGCAACAGAAATTTTGCGGATTGGTCATTCCGTTCGCGAGATATGGCCGTTTGGATGTAAGAAACGCTTGAGAAACTCAAAATTTTCGCAGTTCTGATGCTCGAAACGAATAACGAGAACGGCCTAGGGGAAAAGTACGCATACCGTTGTAATCGGGCGAGCTTCTACTTTCAGATGCAACAGAAATTTTGCGGATTGGTCAATCCGTTCGCGAGATATGGCAGTTTGGAAGTAAGAAACGCTTGAGAAACTCAAAATTTTCGTAGTTCTGATGCTCGAAACGAATAACCAGAACGGCCTAGTGGTAAAGTACGCATACCGTTGTAATCGGGCGAGTTTCTACTTTCAGATGCAACAGAACTTTTGCGGATTGGTCAATCCGTTCGCGAGACATGGCAGTTTGCAGGTAAGAAATGCATGAGAAACTCAAAATTTTCGCAGTTCTGATGCTCGAAACGAATAACCAGAACGGCCTAGGGGAAAAGTACACATACCGTTGTAATCGGGCGAGTTTCTACATTCAGATGCAACAGAAATTTTGCGGATTGGTCGATCCGTTCGCGAGATATGGCAGTTTGGAGGTAAGAAACGCTTGAGAAACTCAAAATTTTCGCAGTTCTGATGCTCGACAAGCATAACTAGAACGGCCTAAGGGAAAAGTGCGCATACCGTTGTAATCGGGCGAGTTTCTACTTTCAGATGCAACAGAAATTTTGCGGATTGGTCGATCCGTTCGCGAGATATGGCAGTTTGGAGGTAAGAAACGCTTGAGAAACTCAAAATTTTCGTAGTTCTGATGCTCGAAACGAATAACCAGAACGGCCTAGTGGTAAAGTACGCATACCGTTGTAATCGGGCGAGTTTCTACTTTCAGATGCAACAGAAATTTTGCGGATTGGTCAATCCGTTCGCGAGACATGGCAGTTTGCAGGTAAGAAATGCATGAGAAACTCAAAATTTTCGCAGTTCTGATGCTCGAAACGAATAACCAGAACGGCCTAGGGGAAAAGTACACATACCGTTGTAATCGGGCGAGTTTCTACATTCAGATGCAACAGAAATTTTGCGGATTGGTCAATCCGTTCGCGAGATATGGCAGTTTGGAAGTAAGAAACGCTTGAGAAACTCAAAATTTTCGTAGTTCTGATGCTCGAAACGAATAACCAGAACGGCCTAGTGGTAAAGTACGCATACCGTTGTAATCGGGCGAGTTTCTACTTTCAGATGCAACAGAACTTTTGCGGATTGGTCAATCCGTTCGCGAGACATGGCAGTTTGCAGGTAAGAAATGCATGAGAAACTCAAAATTTTCGCAGTTCTGATGCTCGAAACGAATAACCAGAACGGCCTAGGGGAAAAGTACACATACCGTTGTAATCGGGCGAGTTTCTACATTCAGATGCAACAGAAATTTTGCGGATTGGTCGATCCGTTCGCGAGATATGGCAGTTTGGAGGTAAGAAACGCTTGAGAAACTCAAAATTTTCGCAGTTCTGATGCTCGACAAGCATAACTAGAACGGCCTAAGGGAAAAGTGCGCATACCGTTGTAATCGGGCGAGTTTCTACTTTCAGATGCAACAGAAATTTTGCGGATTGGTCGATCCGTTCGCGAGATATGGCAGTTTGGAGGTAAGAAACGCTTGAGAAACTCAAAATTTTCGTAGTTCTGATGCTCGAAACGAATAACCAGAACGGCCTAGTGGTAAAGTACGCATACCGTTGTAATCGGGCGAGTTTCTACTTTCAGATGCAACAGAAATTTTGCGGATTGGTCAATCCGTTCGCGAGACATGGCAGTTTGCAGGTAAGAAATGCATGAGAAACTCAAAATTTTCGCAGTTCTGATGCTCGAAACGAATAACCAGAACGGCCTAGGGGAAAAGTACACATACCGTTGTAATCGGGCGAGTTTCTACATTCAGATGCAACAGAAATTTTGCGGATTGGTGGATCCGTTCGCGAGGTATGGCAGTTTGGAGGTAAGAAACGTTTGAGAAACTCAAAATTTTCGCAGTTCTGATGCTCGAAACGAATAACTAGAAAGGCCTAGGGGAAAAGTACGCATACCGTTGTAATCGGGCGAGTTTCTACTCTCAGATGCAATGGAAATTTTGCGGATTGGTCGATCCGTTCGCGAGATATGGCAGTTTGGAGGTAAGAAACGCTTGAGAAACTCAAAATTTTCGCAGTTCTGATGCTCGACAAGCATAACTAGAACGGCCTAGGGGAAAAGTGCCCAAACCGTTGTAATCGGGCGAGTTTCTACTTTCAGATGCAATAGAAATTTTGCAGATTGGTCTATCCGTTCGCGAGATATGGCAGTTTGGAGGTAAGAAATGCATGAGAAACTCAAAATTTTCGCAGTTCTGATGCTCGAAACGAATAACTAGAACGACCTAGGGGAAAAGTACGCATACCGTTGTAATCGGGCGAGTTTCTACTTTCAGATGCAACAGCAATTTTGCGGATTGGTCAATCCGTTCGCGAGATATGGCCGTTTGGATGTAAGAAACGCTTGAGAAACTCAAAATTTTCGCAGTTCTGATGCTCGAAACGAATAACGAGAACGGCCTAGGGGAAAAGTACGCATACAGTTGTAATCGGGCGAGCTTCTACTTTCAGATGCAACAGAAATTTTGCGGATTGGTCAATCCGTTCGCGAGATATGGCAGTTTGGAAGTAAGAAACGCTTGAGAAACTCAAAATTTTCGTAGTTCTGATGCTCGAAACGAATAACCAGAACGGCCTAGTGGTAAAGTACGCATACCGTTGTAATCGGGCGAGTTTCTACTTTCAGATGCAACAGAAATTTTGCGGATTGGTCAATCCGTTCGCGAGACATGGCAGTTTGCAGGTAAGAAATGCATGAGAAACTCAAAATTTTCGCAGTTCTGATGCTCGAAACGAATAACCAGAACGGCCTAGGGGAAAAGTACACATACCGTTGTAATCGGGCGAGTTTCTACATTCAGATGCAACAGAAATTTTGCGGATTGGTCGATCCGTTCGCGTGATATGGCAGTTTGGAGGTAAGAAACGCTTGAGAAACTCAAAATTTTCGCAGTTCTGATGCTCGACAAGCATAACTAGAACGGCCTAAGGGAAAAGTGCGCATACCGTTGTAATCGGGCGAGTTTCTACTTTCAGATGCAACAGAAATTTTGCGGATTGGTCGATCCGTTCGCGAGATATGGCAGTTTGGAGGTAAGAAACGCTTGAGAAACTCAAAATTTTCGTAGTTCTGATGCTCGAAACGAATAACCAGAACGGCCTAGTGGTAAAGTACGCATACCGTTGTAATCGGGCGAGTTTCTACTTTCAGATGCAACAGAAATTTTGCGGATTGGTCAATCCGTTCGCGAGACATGGCAGTTTGCAGGTAAGAAATGCATGAGAAACTCAAAATTTTCGCAGTTCTGATGCTCGAAACGAATAACCAGAACGGCCTAGGGGAAAAGTACACATACCGTTGTAATCGGGCGAGTTTCTACATTCAGATGCAACAGAAATTTTGCGGATTGGTGGATCCGTTCGCGAGATATGGCAGTTTGGAGGTAAGAAACGCTTGAGAAACTCAAAATTTTCGCAGTTCTGATGCTCGACAAGCATAACTAGAACGGCCTAAGGGAAAAGTGCGCATACCGTTGTAATCGGGCGAGTTTTTACTTTCAGCTGCAACAGAAATTTTGCGGATTGGTCGATCCGTTCGCGAGATATGGCAGTTTGGAGGTAAGAAACGTTTGAGAAACTCAAAATTTTCGCAGTTCTGATGCTCGAAACGAATAACTAGAACGGCCTAGGGGAAAAGTACACATACCGTTGTAATCGGGCGAGTTTCTACTTTCAGATGCAACAGAAATTTAACGGAGTGGTCAATCCGTTCGCGAGATATGGCAGTTTGGAGGTAAGAAATGCTTGAGAAACTCAAAATTTTCGCAGTTCTGATGCTCGAAACGAATAACTAGAACGGCCTAGGGGAAAAGTACGCCTACCGTTGTAATCGGGCGAGTTTCTACTTTCAGATGCGACAGAAATTTTGCGGATTGGTCAATCCGTTCGCGAGATATGGCAGTTTGGAGGTAAGAAACGGATGAGAAACTCAAAATTTTCGCAGTTCTGATGCTAGAAACGAATAACTGGAACGGCCTAGGGGAAAAGTACACATACCGTTGTGATCGGGCGAGTTTCTGCATTCAGATGCAACAGAAATTTTGCGGATTGGTCAATCCGTTCGCGAGATATGGCAGTTTGGAGGTAAGAAATGCTTGAGAAACTCAAAATTTTCGCAGTTCTGATGCTCGAAACGAATAACTAGAACGGCCTAGGGGAAAAGTACGCATACCGTTGTAATCGAGCGAGTTTCTACTTTCATATGCAACAGAAATTTTGCGGATTGGTCAATCCGTTCGCGAGATATGGCCGTTTGGAAGTAAGAAACGCTTGAGAAACTCAAAATTTTCGCAGTTCTGATGCTCGAAACGAATAACCAGAACGGCCTAGGGGAAAAGTACACATACCGTTGTAATCGGGCGAGTTTCTACTTTCAGATGCAACAGAAATTTTGCCGATTGGTCTATCCGTTCGCGAGATATGGCAGTTTGGAGGTAAGAAGCGCTTGAGAAACTCAAAATTTTCGCAGTGCTGGTGCTCGAAACGAATAACTAGAACGGCTTAGGGGAAAAGTACGCATACCGTTGTAATCGGGCGAGTTTCTACTTTCAGATGCAACAGAAATTTTGCGGATTGGTCAATCCGTTCGCGAGACATGGCAGTTTGCATGTAAGAAACGCTTGAGAAACTCAAAATTTTCGCAGTACTGATTCTCGAAACGAATAACCAGAACGGCCCAGTGGTAAAGTACGCATACCGTTGTAATCGGGCGAGTTTCTACTTTCAGATGCAACAAAAATTTTGCGGATTGGTCAATCCGTTCGCGAGATATGGCAGTTTGGAGGTAAGAAACGCTTGAGAATCTCAAAATTTTCGCAGTTCTGATGCTCGGAACGAATAACCAGAACGGCCCAGTGGTAAAGTACGCATACCGTTGTAATCGGTCGAGTTTCTACTTTCAGATGCAACAGAAATTTTGCGGATTGGTCAATCCGTTCGCGAGATATGGCAGTTTGGAGGTAAGAAATGCATGAGAAACTCAAAATTTTCGCAGTTCTGATGCTCGAAACGAATAACCAGAAAGGCCTAGGGGAAAAGTTCGCATACCGTTGTAATCGGGCGAGTTTCTACTTTCAGATGCAACAGAAACTTTGCGGATTGGTCAATCCGTTCGCGAGATATGGCAGTTTGGAGGTAAGAAACGGATGAGAAACTCAAAATTTTCGCAGTTCTGATGCTCGAAACGAATAACTGAAACGGCCTAGGGGAAAAGTACACATACCGTTGTAATCGGGCGAGTTTCTACTAACAGATGCAACAGAAATTTTGCGGATTGCTCAATCCGGTCCCGAGATATGGCAGTTTGGAAGTAAGAAACGTTTGCGAAACTCAAAATTTTCGCAGTTCTGATGCTCGAAACGAATAACCAGAACGGCCTAGTGGTAAAGTACGCATACCGTTGTAATCGGGCGAGTTTCTACTTTCAGATGCAACAGAAATTTTGCGGATTGGTCAATCCGTTCGCGAGATATGGCAGTTTGGAGGTAAGAAACGCTTGAGAAACTCAAAATTTTCGCAGTTCTGATGCTCGAAACGAATAACCAGAACGGCCTAGTGGTAAAGTACGCATACCGTTGTAATCGGGCGAGTTTCTACTTTCAGATGCAACAGAAATTTTGCGGATTGGTCAATCCGTTCGCGAGACATGGCAGTTTGCAGGTAAGAAATGCATGAGAAACTCAAAATTTTCGCAGTTCTGATGCTCGAAACGAATAACCAGAACGGCCTAGGGGAAAAGTACACATACCGTTGTAATCGGGCGAGTTTCTACTTTCAGATGAAACAGAAATTTTGCGGATTGGTCGATCCGGTCGCCAGATATGGCAGTTTGGAGGTAAGAAACGCTTGAGAAACTCAAAATTTTCGCAGTTCTGATGCTCGAAACGAATAACTAGAACGGCCTAGGGGAAAAGTACGCAGACCGTTGTGATCGGGCGAGTTTCTACTTTCAGATGCAACAGCAATTTTGCGGATTGGTCAATCCGTTCGCGAGATATGGCCGTTTGGATGTAAGAAACGCTTGAGAAACTCAAAATTTTCGCAGTTCTGATGCTCGAAACGAATAACCAGAACGGCCTAGTGGTAAAGTACGCATACCGTTGTAATCGGGCGAGTTTCTACTTTCAGATGCAACAGAAATTTTGCGGATTGGTCATTCCGTTCGCGAGATATGGCCGTTTGGATGTAAGAAACGCTTGAGAAACTCAAAATTTTCGCAGTTCTGATGCTCGAAACGAATAACGAGAACGGCCTAGGGGAAAAGTACGCATACCGTTGTAATCGGGCGAGCTTCTACTTTCAGATGCAACAGAAATTTTGCGGATTGGTCAATCCGTTCGCGAGATATGGCAGTTTGGAAGTAAGAAACGCTTGAGAAACTCAAAATTTTCGTAGTTCTGATGCTCGAAACGAATAACCAGAACGGCCTAGTGGTAAAGTACGCATACCGTTGTAATCGGGCGAGTTTCTACTTTCAGATGCAACAGAAATTTTGCGGATTGGTCAATCCGTTCGCGAGACATGGCAGTTTGCAGGTAAGAAATGCATGAGAAACTCAAAATTTTCGCAGTTCTGATGCTCGAAACGAATAACCAGAACGGCCTAGGGGAAAAGTACACATACCGTTGTAATCGGGCGAGTTTCTACATTCAGATGCAACAGAAATTTTGCGGATTGGTCGATCCGTTCGCGAGATATGGCAGTTTGGAGGTAAGAAACGCTTGAGAAACTCAAAATTTTCGCAGTTCTGATGCTCGACAAGCATAACTAGAACGGCCTAAGGGAAAAGTGCGCATACCGTTGTAATCGGGCGAGTTTCTACTTTCAGATGCAACAGAAATTTTGCGGATTGGTCGATCCGTTCGCGAGATATGGCAGTTTGGAGGTAAGAAACGCTTGAGAAACTCAAAATTTTCGTAGTTCTGATGCTCGAAACGAATAACCAGAACGGCCTAGTGGTAAAGTACGCATACCGTTGTAATCGGGCGAGTTTCTACTTTCAGATGCAACAGAAATTTTGCGGATTGGTCAATCCGTTCGCGAGACATGGCAGTTTGCAGGTAAGAAATGCATGAGAAACTCAAAATTTTCGCAGTTCTGATGCTCGAAACGAATAACCAGAACGGCCTAGGGGAAAAGTACACATACCGTTGTAATCGGGCGAGTTTCTACATTCAGATGCAACAGAAATTTTGCGGATTGGTGGATCCGTTCGCGAGGTATGGCAGTTTGGAGGTAAGAAACGTTTGAGAAACTCAAAATTTTCGCAGTTCTGATGCTCGAAACGAATAACTAGAAAGGCCTAGGGGAAAAGTACGCATACCGTTGTAATCGGGCGAGTTTCTACTCTCAGATGCAATGGAAATTTTGCGGATTGGTCGATCCGTTCGCGAGATATGGCAGTTTGGAGGTAAGAAACGCTTGAGAAACTCAAAATTTTCGCAGTTCTGATGCTCGACAAGCATAACTAGAACGGCCTAGGGGAAAAGTGCCCAAACCGTTGTAATCGGGCGAGTTTCTACTTTCAGATGCAATAGAAATTTTGCAGATTGGTCAATCCGTTCGCGAGATATGGCAGTTTGGAGGTAAGAAACGCTTGAGAAACTCAAAATTTTCGCAGTTCTGATGGTCGAAACGAATAACCAGAACGGCCTAGGGGCAAAGTACGCATACCGTTGTATTCGGGCGAGTTTCTCCTTTCTGATGCACCAGAAATTTTGCGGATTGGTCAATCCGTTCGCGAGATATGGCAGTTTGGAGGTAAGAAACGGATGAGAAACTCAAAATTTTCGCAGTTCTGATGCTCGAAACGAATAACTGAAACGGCATAGGGGAAAAGTACACATACCGTTGTAATCGGGCGAGTTTCTACTAACAGATGCAACAGAAATTTTGCGGATTGCTCAATCCGTTCGCGAGATATGGCAGTTTGGAGGTAAGAAACGTTTGAGAAACTCAAAATTTTCGCAGTTCTGATGCTCGAAACGAATAACTAGAACGGCCTAGGGGAAAAGTACGCATACCGTTGTAATCGGGCGAGTTTCTACTTTCAGATGCAACAGAAATTTTGCGGATTGGTCGATCCGTTCGCGAGATATGGCAGTTTGGAGGTAAGAAACGCTTGAGAAACTCAAAATTTTCGCAGTTCTGATGCTCGAAACGAATAACCAGAACGGACTAGGGGAAAAGTACGCATACCGTTGTAATCGGGCGAGTTTCTACTTTCAGATGCAACAGAAATTTTGCGGATTGGTCTATCCGTTCGCGAGATATGGCAGTTTGGAGGTAAGAAATGCATGAGAAACTCAAAATTTTCGCAGTTCTGATGCTCGAAACGAATAACTAGAACGACCTAGGGGAAAAGTACGCATACCGTTGTAATCGGGCGAGTTTCTACTTTCAGATGCAACAGCAATTTTGCGGATTGGTCAATCCGTTCGCGAGATATGGCCGTTTGGATGTAAGAAACGCTTGAGAAACTCAAAATTTTCGCAGTTCTGATGCTCGAAACGAATAACGAGAACGGCCTAGGGGAAAAGTACGCATACCGTTGTAATCGGGCGAGCTTCTACTTTCAGATGCAACAGAAATTTTGCGGATTGGTCAATCCGTTCGCGAGATATGGCAGTTTGGAAGTAAGAAACGCTTGAGAAACTCAAAATTTTCGTAGTTCTGATGCTCGAAACGAATAACCAGAACGGCCTAGTGGTAAAGTACGCATACCGTTGTAATCGGGCGAGTTTCTACTTTCAGATGCAACAGAAATTTTGCGGATTGGTCAATCCGTTCGCGAGACATGGCAGTTTGCAGGTAAGAAATGCATGAGAAACTCAAAATTTTCGCAGTTCTGATGCTCGAAACGAATAACCAGAACGGCCTAGGGGAAAAGTACACATACCGTTGTAATCGGGCGAGTTTCTACATTCAGATGCAACAGAAATTTTGCGGATTGGTCGATCCGTTCGCGAGATATGGCAGTTTGGAGGTAAGAAACGCTTGAGAAACTCAAAATTTTCGCAGTTCTGATGCTCGACAAGCATAACTAGAACGGCCTAAGGGAAAAGTGCGCATACCGTTGTAATCGGGCGAGTTTCTACTTTCAGATGCAACAGAAATTTTGCGGATTGGTCGATCCGTTCGCGAGATATGGCAGTTTGGAGGTAAGAAACGCTTGAGAAACTCAAAATTTTCGTAGTTCTGATGCTCGAAACGAATAACCAGAACGGCCTAGTGGTAAAGTACGCATACCGTTGTAATCGGGCGAGTTTCTACTTTCAGATGCAACAGAAATTTTGCGGATTGGTCAATCCGTTCGCGAGACATGGCAGTTTGCAGGTAAGAAATGCATGAGAAACTCAAAATTTTCGCAGTTCTGATGCTCGAAACGAATAACCAGAACGGCCTAGGGGAAAAGTACACATACCGTTGTAATCGGGCGAGTTTCTACATTCAGATGCAACAGAAATTTTGCGGATTGGTGGATCCGTTCGCGAGGTATGGCAGTTTGGAGGTAAGAAACGTTTGAGAAACTCAAAATTTTCGCAGTTCTGATGCTCGAAACGAATAACTAGAAAGGCCTAGGGGAAAAGTACGCATACCGTTGTAATCGGGCGAGTTTCTACTCTCAGATGCAATGGAAATTTTGCGGATTGGTCGATCCGTTCGCGAGATATGGCAGTTTGGAGGTAAGAAACGCTTGAGAAACTCAAAATTTTCGCAGTTCTGATGCTCGACAAGCATAACTAGAACGGCCTAGGGGAAAAGTGCCCAAACCGTTGTAATCGGGCGAGTTTCTACTTTCAGATGCAATAGAAATTTTGCAGATTGGTCAATCCGTTCGCGAGATATGGCAGTTTGGAGGTAAGAAACGCTTGAGAAACTCAAAATTTTCGCAGTTCTGATGGTCGAAACGAATAACCAGAACGGCCTAGGGGCAAAGTACGCATACCGTTGTATTCGGGCGAGTTTCTCCTTTCTGATGCACCAGAAATTTTGCGGATTGGTCAATCCGTTCGCGAGATATGGCAGTTTGGAGGTAAGAAACGGATGAGAAACTCAAAATTTTCGCAGTTCTGATGCTCGAAACGAATAACTGAAACGGCATAGGGGAAAAGTACACATACCGTTGTAATCGGGCGAGTTTCTACTAACAGATGCAACAGAAATTTTGCGGATTGCTCAATCCGTTCGCGAGATATGGCAGTTTGGAGGTAAGAAACGTTTGAGAAACTCAAAATTTTCGCAGTTCTGATGCTCGAAACGAATAACTAGAACGGCCTAGGGGAAAAGTACGCATACCGTTGTAATCGGGCGAGTTTCTACTTTCAGATGCAACAGAAATTTTGCGGATTGGTCGATCCGTTCGCGAGATATGGCAGTTTGGAGGTAAGAAACGCTTGAGAAACTCAAAATTTTCGCAGTTCTGATGCTCGAAACGAATAACCAGAACGGACTAGGGGAAAAGTACGCATACCGTTGTAATCGGGCGAGTTTCTACTTTCAGATGCAACAGAAATTTTGCGGATTGGTCTATCCGTTCGCGAGATATGGCAGTTTGGAGGTAAGAAATGCATGAGAAACTCAAAATTTTCGCAGTTCTGATGCTCGAAACGAATAACTAGAACGACCTAGGGGAAAAGTACGCATACCGTTGTAATCGGGCGAGTTTCTACTTTCAGATGCAACAGCAATTTTGCGGATTGGTCAATCCGTTCGCGAGATATGGCCGTTTGGATGTAAGAAACGCTTGAGAAACTCAAAATTTTCGCAGTTCTGATGCTCGAAACGAATAACGAGAACGGCCTAGGGGAAAAGTACGCATACCGTTGTAATCGGGCGAGCTTCTACTTTCAGATGCAACAGAAATTTTGCGGATTGGTCTATCCGTTCGCGAGATATGGCAGTTTGGAAGTAAGAAACGCTTGAGAAACTCAAAATTTTCGTAGTTCTGATGCTCGAAACGAATAACCAGAACGGCCTAGTGGTAAAGTACGCATACCGTTGTAATCGGGCGAGTTTCTACTTTCAGATGCAACAGAAATTTTGCGGATTGGTCAATCCGTTCGCGAGACATGGCAGTTTGCAGGTAAGAAATGCATGAGAAACTCAAAATTTTCGCAGTTCTGATGCTCGAAACGAATAACCAGAACGGCCTAGGGGAAAAGTACACATACCGTTGTAATCGGGCGAGTTTCTACATTCAGATGCAACAGAAATTTTGCGGATTGGTCGATCCGTTCGCGAGATATGGCAGTTTGGAGGTAAGAAACGCTTGAGAAACTCAAAATTTTCGCAGTTCTGATGCTCGACAAGCATAACTAGAACGGCCTAAGGGAAAAGTGCGCATACCGTTGTAATCGGGCGAGTTTCTACTTTCAGATGCAACAGAAATTTTGCGGATTGGTCGATCCGTTCGCGAGATATGGCAGTTTGGAGGTAAGAAACGCTTGAGAAACTCAAAATTTTCGTAGTTCTGATGCTCGAAACGAATAACCAGAACGGCCTAGTGGTAAAGTACGCATACCGTTGTAATCGGGCGAGTTTCTAATTTCAGATGCAACAGAAATTTTGCGGATTGGTCAATCCGTTCGCGAGACATGGCAGTTTGCAGGTAAGAAATGCATGAGAAACTCAAAATTTTCGCAGTTCTGATGCTCGAAACGAATAACCAGAACGGCCTAGGGGAAAAGTACACATACCGTTGTAATCGGGCGAGTTTCTACATTCAGATGCAACAGAAATTTTGCGGATTGGTGGATCCGTTCGCGAGGTATGGCAGTTTGGAGGTAAGAAACGTTTGAGAAACTCAAAATTTTCGCAGTTCTGATGCTCGAAACGAATAACTAGAAAGGCCTAGGGGAAAAGTACGCATACCGTTGTAATCGGGCGAGTTTCTACTCTCAGATGCAATGGAAATTTTGCGGATTGGTCGATCCGTTCGCGAGATATGGCAGTTTGGGGGTAAGAAACGCTTGAGAAACTCAAAATTTTCGCAGTTCTGATGCTCGACAAGCATAACTAGAACGGCCTAGGGGAAAAGTGCCCAAACCGTTGTAATCGGGCGAGTTTCTACTTTCAGATGCAATAGAAATTTTGCAGATTGGTCAATCCGTTCGCGAGATATGGCAGTTTGGAGGTAAGAAACGCTTGAGAAACTCAAAATTTTCGCAGTTCTGATGGTCGAAACGAATAACCAGAACGGCCTAGGGGCAAAGTACGCATACCGTTGTATTCGGGCGAGTTTCTCCTTTCTGATGCACCAGAAATTTTGCGGATTGGTCAATCCGTTCGCGAGATATGGCAGTTTGGAGGTAAGAAGCGGATGAGAAACTCAAAATTTTCGCAGTTCTGATGCTCGAAACGAATAACTGAAACGGCATAGGGGAAAAGTACACATACCGTTGTAATCGGGCGAGTTTCTACTAACAGATGCAACAGAAATTTTGCGGATTGCTCAATCCGTTCGCGAGATATGGCAGTTTGGAGGTAAGAAACGTTTGAGAAACTCAAAATTTTCGCAGTTCTGATGCTCGAAACGAATAACTAGAACGGCCTAGGGGAAAAGTACGCATACCGTTGTAATCGGGCGAGTTTCTAATTTCAGATGCAACAGAAATTTTGCGGATTGGTCGATCCGTTCGCGAGATATGGCAGTTTGGAGGTAAGAAACGCTTGAGAAACTCAAAATTTTCGCAGTTCTGATGCTCGAAACGAATAACCAGAACGGACTAGGGGAAAAGTACGCATACCGTTGTAATCGGGCGAGTTTCTACTTTCAGATGCAACAGAAATTTTGCGGATTGGTCTATCCGTTCGCGAGATATGGCAGTTTGGAGGTAAGAAATGCATGAGAAACTCAAAATTTTCGCAGTTCTGATGCTCGAAACGAATAACTAGAACGACCTAGGGGAAAAGTACGCATACCGTTGTAATCGGGCGAGTTTCTACTTTCAGATGCAACAGCAATTTTGCGGATTGGTCAATCCGTTCGCGAGATATGGCCGTTTGGATGTAAGAAACGCTTGAGAAACTCAAAATTTTCGCAGTTCTGATGCTCGAAACGAATAACGAGAACGGCCTAGGGGAAAAGTACGCATACCGTTGTAATCGGGCGAGCTTCTACTTTCAGATGCAACAGAAATTTTGCGGATTGGTCAATCCGTTCGCGAGATATGGCAGTTTGGAAGTAAGAAACGCTTGAGAAACTCAAAATTTTCGTAGTTCTGATGCTCGAAACGAATAACCAGAACGGCCTAGTGGTAAAGTACGCATACCGTTGTAATCGGGCGAGTTTCTACTTTCAGATGCAACAGAAATTTTGCGGATTGGTCAATCCGTTCGCGAGACATGGCAGTTTGCAGGTAAGAAATGCATGAGAAACTCAAAATTTTCGCAGTTCTGATGCTCGAAACGAATAACCAGAACGGCCTAGGGGAAAAGTACACATACCGTTGTAATCGGGCGAGTTTCTACATTCAGATGCAACAGAAATTTTGCGGATTGGTCGATCCGTTCGCGAGATATGGCAGTTTGGAGGTAAGAAACGCTTGAGAAACTCAAAATTTTCGCAGTTCTGATGCTCGACAAGCATAACTAGAACGGCCTAAGGGAAAAGTGCGCATACCGTTGTAATCGGGCGAGTTTCTACTTTCAGATGCAACAGAAATTTTGCGGATTGGTCGATCCGTTCGCGAGATATGGCAGTTTGGAGGTAAGAAACGCTTGAGAAACTCAAAATTTTCGTAGTTCTGATGCTCGAAACGAATAACCAGAACGGCCTAGTGGTAAAGTACGCATACCGTTGTAATCGGGCGAGTTTCTACTTTCAGATGCAACAGAAATTTTGCGGATTGGTCAATCCGTTCGCGAGACATGGCAGTTTGCAGGTAAGAAATGCATGAGAAACTCAAAATTTTCGCAGTTCTGATGCTCGAAACGAATAACCAGAACGGCCTAGGGGAAAAGTACACATACCGTTGTAATCGGGCGAGTTTCTACATTCAGATGCAACAGAAATTTTGCGGATTGGTGGATCCGTTCGCGAGATATGGCAGTTTGGAGGTAAGAAACGCTTGAGAAACTCAAAATTTTCGCAGTTCTGATGCTCGACAAGCATAACTAGAACGGCCTAAGGGAAAAGTGCGCATACCGTTGTAATCGGGCGAGTTTTTACTTTCAGCTGCAACAGAAATTTTGCGGATTGGTCGATCCGTTCGCGAGATATGGCAGTTTGGAGGTAAGAAACGTTTGAGAAACTCAAAATTTTCGCAGTTCTGATGCTCGAAACGAATAACTAGAACGGCCTAGGGGAAAAGTACACATACCGTTGTAATCGGGCGAGTTTCTACTTTCAGATGCAACAGAAATTTTGCGGAGTGGTCAATCCGTTCGCGAGATATGGCAGTTTGGAGGTAAGAAATGCTTGAGAAACTCAAAATTTTCGCAGTTCTGATGCTCGAAACGAATAACTAGAACGGCCTAGGGGAAAAGTACGCCTACCGTTGTAATCGGGCGAGTTTCTACTTTCAGATGCGACAGAAATTTTGCGGATTGGTCAATCCGTTCGCGAGATATGGCAGTTTGGAGGTAAGAAACGGATGAGAAACTCAAAATTTTCGCAGTTCTGATGCTAGAAACGAATAACTGGAACGGCCTAGGGGAAAAGTACACATACCGTTGTGATCGGGCGAGTTTCTGCATTCAGATGCAACAGAAATTTTGCGGATTGGTCAATCCGTTCGCGAGATATGGCAGTTTGGAGGTAAGAAATGCTTGAGAAACTCAAAATTTTCGCAGTTCTGATGCTCGAAACGAATAACTAGAACGGCCTAGGGGAAAAGTACGCATACCGTTGTAATCGAGCGAGTTTCTACTTTCAGATGCAACAGCAATTTTGCGGATTGGTCAATCCGTTCGCGAGATATGGCCGTTTGGAAGTAAGAAACGCTTGAGAAACTCAAAATTTTCGTAGTTCTGATGCTCGAAACGAATAACCAGAACGGCCTAGTGGTAAAGTACGCATACCGTTGTAATCGGGCGAGTTTCTACTTTCAGATGCAACAGAAATTTTGCGGATTGGTCAATCCGTTCGCGAGACATGGCAGTTTGCAGGTAAGAAATGCATGAGAAACTCAAAATTTTCGCAGTTCTGATGCTCGAAACGAATAACTAGAACGGCCTAGGGGAAAAGTACGCATACCGTTGTAATCGTGCGAGTTTCTACTTTCAGATGCGACAGAAATTTTGCGGATTGGTCAATCCGTTCGCGAGATATGGCAGTTTGGAGGTAAGAAACGGATGAGAAACTCAAAATTTTCGCAGTTCTGATGCTAGAAACGAATAACTGGAACGGCCTAGGGGAAAAGTACACATACCGTTGTAATCGGGCGAGTTTCTGCATTCAGATGCAACAGAAATTTTGCGGATTGGTCAATCCGTTCGCGAGATATGGCAGTTTGGAGGTAAGAAATGCTTGAGAAACTCAAAATTTTCGCAGTTCTGATGCTCGAAACGAATAACTAGAACGGCCTAGGGGAAAAGTACGCATACCGTTGTAATCGGGCGAGTTTCTACTTTCAGATGCAACAGCAATTTTGCGGATTGGTCAATCCGTTCGCGAGATATGGCCGTTTGGATGTAAGAAACGCTTGAGAAACTCAAAATTTTCGCAGTTCTGATGCTCGAAACGAATAACGAGAACGGCCTAGGGGAAAAGTACGCATACCGTTGTAATCGGGCGAGCTTCTACTTTCAGATGCAACAGAAATTTTGCGGATTGGTCAATCCGTTCGCGAGATATGGCAGTTTGGAAGTAAGAAACGCTTGAGAAACTCAAAATTTTCGTAGTTCGGATGCTCGAAACGAATAACCAGAACGGCCTAGTGGTAAAGTACGCATACCGTTGTAATCGGGCGAGTTTCTACTTTCAGATGCAACAGAAATTTTGCGGATTGGTCAATCCGTTCGCGAGACATGGCAGTTTGCAGGTAAGAAATGCATGAGAAACTCAAAATTTTCGCAGTTCTGATGCTCGACAAGCATAACTAGAACGGCCTAGGGGAAAAGTGCCCAAACCGTTGTAATCGGGCGAGTTTCTACTTTCAGATGCAATAGAAATTTTGCAGATTGGTCAATCCGTTCGCGAGATATGGCAGTTTGGAGGTAAGAAACGCTTGAGAAACTCAAAATTTTCGCAGTTCTGATGGTCGAAACGAATAACCAGAACGGCCTAGGGGCAAAGTACGCATACCGTTGTATTCGGGCGAGTTTCTCCTTTCTGATGCACCAGAAATTTTGCGGATTGGTCAATCCGTTCGCGAGATATGGCAGTTTGGAGGTAAGAAACGGATGAGAAACTCAAAATTTTCGCAGTTCTGATGCTCGAAACGAATAACTGAAACGGCATAGGGGAAAAGTACACATACCGTTGTAATCGGGCGAGTTTCTACTAACAGATGCAACAGAAATTTTGCGGATTGCTCAATCCGTTCGCGAGATATGGCAGTTTGGAGGTAAGAAACGTTTGAGAAACTCAAAATTTTCGCAGTTCTGATGCTCGAAACGAATAACTAGAACGGCCTAGGGGAAAAGTACGCATACCGTTGTAATCGGGCGAGTTTCTAATTTCAGATGCAACAGAAATTTTGCGGATTGGTCGATCCGTTCGCGAGATATGGCAGTTTGGAGGTAAGAAACGCTTGAGAAACTCAAAATTTTCGCAGTTCTGATGCTCGAAACGAATAACCAGAACGGACTAGGGGAAAAGTACGCATACCGTTGTAATCGGGCGAGTTTCTACTTTCAGATGCAACAGAAATTTTGCGGATTGGTCTATCCGTTCGCGAGATATGGCAGTTTGGAGGTAAGAAATGCATGAGAAACTCAAAATTTTCGCAGTTCTGATGCTCGAAACGAATAACTAGAACGACCTAGGGGAAAAGTACGCATACCGTTGTAATCGGGCGAGTTTCTACTTTCAGATGCAACAGCAATTTTGCGGATTGGTCAATCCGTTCGCGAGATATGGCCGTTTGGATGTAAGAAACGCTTGAGAAACTCAAAATTTTCGCAGTTCTGATGCTCGAAACGAATAACGAGAACGGCCTAGGGGAAAAGTACGCATACCGTTGTAATCGGGCGAGCTTCTACTTTCAGATGCAACAGAAATTTTGCGGATTGGTCAATCCGTTCGCGAGATATGGCAGTTTGGAAGTAAGAAACGCTTGAGAAACTCAAAATTTTCGTAGTTCTGATGCTCGAAACGAATAACCAGAACGGCCTAGTGGTAAAGTACGCATACCGTTGTAATCGGGCGAGTTTCTACTTTCAGATGCAACAGAAATTTTGCGGATTGGTCAATCCGTTCGCGAGACATGGCAGTTTGCAGGTAAGAAATGCATGAGAAACTCAAAATTTTCGCAGTTCTGATGCTCGAAACGAATAACCAGAACGGCCTAGGGGAAAAGTACACATACCGTTGTAATCGGGCGAGTTTCTACATTCAGATGCAACAGAAATTTTGCGGATTGGTCGATCCGTTCGCGAGATATGGCAGTTTGGAGGTAAGAAACGCTTGAGAAACTCAAAATTTTCGCAGTTCTGATGCTCGACAAGCATAACTAGAACGGCCTAAGGGAAAAGTGCGCATACCGTTGTAATCGGGCGAGTTTCTACTTTCAGATGCAACAGAAATTTTGCGGATTGGTCGATCCGTTCGCGAGATATGGCAGTTTGGAGGTAAGAAACGCTTGAGAAACTCAAAATTTTCGTAGTTCTGATGCTCGAAACGAATAACCAGAACGGCCTAGTGGTAAAGTACGCATACCGTTGTAATCGGGCGAGTTTCTACTTTCAGATGCAACAGAAATTTTGCGGATTGGTCAATCCGTTCGCGAGACATGGCAGTTTGCAGGTAAGAAATGCATGAGAAACTCAAAATTTTCGCAGTTCTGATGCTCGAAACGAATAACCAGAACGGCCTAGGGGAAAAGTACACATACCGTTGTAATCGGGCGAGTTTCTACATTCAGATGCAACAGAAATTTTGCGGATTGGTGGATCCGTTCGCGAGATATGGCAGTTTGGAGGTAAGAAACGCTTGAGAAACTCAAAATTTTCGCAGTTCTGATGCTCGACAAGCATAACTAGAACTGCCTAAGGGAAAAGTGCGCATACCGTTGTAATCGGGCGAGTTTTTACTTTCAGCTGCAACAGAAATTTTGCGGATTGGTCGATCCGTTCGCGAGATATGGCAGTTTGGAGGTAAGAAACGTTTGAGAAACTCAAAATTTTCGCAGTTCTGATGCTCGAAACGAATAACTAGAACGGCCTAGGGGAAAAGTACACATACCGTTGTAATCGGGCGAGTTTCTACTTTCAGATGCAACAGAAATTTTGCGGAGTGGTCAATCCGTTCGCGAGATATGGCAGTTTGGAGGTAAGAAATGCTTGAGAAACTCAAAATTTTCGCAGTTCTGATGCTCGAAACGAATAACTAGAACGGCCTAGGGGAAAAGTACGCCTACCGTTGTAATCGGGCGAGTTTCTACTTTCAGATGCGACAGAAATTTTGCGGATTGGTCAATCCGTTCGCGAGATATGGCAGTTTGGAGGTAAGAAACGGATGAGAAACTCAAAATTTTCGCAGTTCTGATGCTAGAAACGAATAACTGGAACGGCCTAGGGGAAAAGTACACATACCGTTGTGATCGGGCGAGTTTCTGCATTCAGATGCAACAGAAATTTTGCGGATTGGTCAATCCGTTCGCGAGATATGGCAGTTTGGAGGTAAGAAATGCTTGAGAAACTCAAAATTTTCGCAGTTCTGATGCTCGAAACGAATAACTAGAACGGCCTAGGGGAAAAGTACGCATACCGTTGTAATCGAGCGAGTTTCTACTTTCAGATGCAACAGCAATTTTGCGGATTGGTCAATCCGTTCGCGAGATATGGCCGTTTGGAAGTAAGAAACGCTTGAGAAACTCAAAATTTTCGTAGTTCTGATGCTCGAAACGAATAACCAGAACGGCCTAGTGGTAAAGTACGCATACCGTTGTAATCGGGCGAGTTTCTACTTTCAGATGCAACAGAAATTTTGCGGATTGGTCAATCCGTTCGCGAGACATGGCAGTTTGCAGGTAAGAAATGCATGAGAAACTCAAAATTTTCGCAGTTCTGATGCTCGAAACGAATAACTAGAACGGCCTAGGGGAAAAGTACGCATACCGTTGTAATCGTGCGAGTTTCTACTTTCAGATGCGACAGAAATTTTGCGGATTGGTCAATCCGTTCGCGAGATATGGCAGTTTGGAGGTAAGAAACGGATGAGAAACTCAAAATTTTCGCAGTTCTGATGCTAGAAACGAATAACTGGAACGGCCTAGGGGAAAAGTACACATACCGTTGTAATCGGGCGAGTTTCTGCATTCAGATGCAACAGAAATTTTGCGGATTGGTCAATCCGTTCGCGAGATATGGCAGTTTGGAGGTAAGAAATGCTTGAGAAACTCAAAATTTTCGCAGTTCTGATGCTCGAAACGAATAACTAGAACGGCCTAGGGGAAAAGTACGCATACCGTTGTAATCGGGCGAGTTTCTACTTTCAGATGCAACAGCAATTTTGCGGATTGGTCAATCCGTTCGCGAGATATGGCCGTTTGGATGTAAGAAACGCTTGAGAAACTCAAAATTTTCGCAGTTCTGATGCTCGAAACGAATAACGAGAACGGCCTAGGGGAAAAGTACGCATACCGTTGTAATCGGGCGAGCTTCTACTTTCAGATGCAACAGAAATTTTGCGGATTGGTCAATCCGTTCGCGAGATATGGCAGTTTGGAAGTAAGAAACGCTTGAGAAACTCAAAATTTTCGTAGTTCGGATGCTCGAAACGAATAACCAGAACGGCCTAGTGGTAAAGTACGCATACCGTTGTAATCGGGCGAGTTTCTACTTTCAGATGCAACAGAAATTTTGCGGATTGGTCAATCCGTTCGCGAGACATGGCAGTTTGCAGGTAAGAAATGCATGAGAAACTCAAAATTTTCGCAGTTCTGATGCTCGAAACGAATAACCAGAACGGCCTAGGGGAAAAGTACACATACCGTTGTAATCGGGCGAGTTTCTACATTCAGATGCAACAGAAATTTTGCGGATTGGTCGATCCGTTCGCGAGATATGGCAGTTTGGAGGTAAGAAACGCTTGAGAAACTCAAAATTTTCGCAGTTCTGATGCTCGACAAGCATAACTAGAACGGCCTAAGGGAAAAGTGCGCATACCGTTGTAATCGGGCGAGTTTCTACTTTCTGATGCACCAGAAATTTTGCGGATTGGTCAATCCGTTCGCGAGACATGGCAGTTTGCAGGTAAGAAATGCATGAGAAACTCAAAATTTTCGCAGTTCTGATGCTAGAAACGAATAACTGGAACGGCCTAGGGGAAAAGTACACATACCGTTGTAATCGGGCGAGTTTCTGCATTCAGATGCAACAGAAATTTTGCGGATTGGTCAATCCGTTCGCGAGATATGGCAGTTTGGAGGTAACAAAGTTTGAGAAACTCAAAATTTTCGCAGTTCTGATGCTCGAAACGAAAAACTAGATCGGCCTAGAGGAAAAGTACGCATACCTTTGTAATCGGGCGAGTTTCTACTTTCAGATGCAACAGAAATTTTGCAGATTGGTCGATCCGTTCGCGAGATATGGCAGTTTGGAACTAAGAAACGGTTGAGAAACTCAAAATGTTCACAGTTCTGATGCTCGAAACGAATAACTAGAACGGCCTAGGGGAAGAGTACGCATACCGTTGTAATCGGGCGAGTTTCTACTTTCAGATGCGACAGAAATTTTGCGGATTGGTCAATCCGTTCGCGAGATATGGCAGTTTGGAGGTAAGAAACGGATGAGAAACTCAAAATTTTCGCAGTTCTGATGCTAGAAACGAATAACTGGAACGGCCTAGGGGAAAAGTACACATACCGTTGTAATCGGGCGAGTTTCTACTTTCAGATGCAACAGAAATTTTGCGGATTGGTCGATCCGTTCGCGAGATATGGCAGTTTGGAGGTAAGAAACGTTTGAGAAACTCAAAATTTTCGCAGTTCTGATGCTCGAAACGAATAACTAGAACGGCCTAGGGGAAAAGTACGCATACCGTTGTAATCGAGCGAGTTTCTACTTTCAGATGCAACAGCAATTTTGCGGATTGGTCAATCCGTTCGCGAGATATGGCCGTTTGGAAGTAAGAAACGCTTGAGAAACTCAAAATTTTCGTAGTTCTGATGCTCGAAACGAATAACCAGAACGGCCTAGTGGTAAAGTACGCATACCGTTGTAATCGGGCGAGTTTCTACTTTCAGATGCAACAGAAATTTTGCGGAATGGTCAATCCGTTCGCGAGACATGGCAGTTTGCAGGTAAGAAATGCATGAGAAACTCAAAATTTTCGCAGTTCTGATGCTCGAAACGAATAACTAGAACGGCCTAGGGGAAAAGTACGCATACCGTTGTAATCGTGCGAGTTTCTACTTTCAGATGCGACAGAAATTTTGCGGATTGGTCAATCCGTTCGCGAGATATGGCAGTTTGGAGGTAAGAAACGGATGAGAAACTCAAAATTTTCGCAGTTCTGATGCTAGAAACGAATAACTGGAACGGCCTAGGGGAAAAGTACACATACCGTTGTAATCGGGCGAGTTTCTGCATTCAGATGCAACAGAAATTTTGCGGATTGGTCAATCCGTTCGCGAGATATGGCAGTTTGGAGGTAAGAAATGCTTGAGAAACTCAAAATTTTCGCAGTTCTGATGCTCGAAACGAATAACTAGAACGGCCTAGGGGAAAAGTACGCATACCGTTGTAATCGGGCGAGTTTCTACTTTCAGATGCAACAGCAATTTTGCGGATTGGTCAATCCGTTCGCGAGATATGGCCGTTTGGATGTAAGAAACGCTTGAGAAACTCAAAATTTTCGCAGTTCTGATGCTCGAAACGAATAACGAGAACGGCCTAGGGGAAAAGTACGCATACCGTTGTAATCGGGCGAGCTTCTACTTTCAGATGCAACAGAAATTTTGCGGATTGGTCAATCCGTTCGCGAGATATGGCAGTTTGGAAGTAAGAAACGCTTGAGAAACTCAAAATTTTCGTAGTTCGGATGCTCGAAACGAATAACCAGAACGGCCTAGTGGTAAAGTACGCATACCGTTGTAATCGGGCGAGTTTCTACTTTCAGATGCAACAGAAATTTTGCGGATTGGTCAATCCGTTCGCGAGACATGGCAGTTTGCAGGTAAGAAATGCATGAGAAACTCAAAATTTTCGCAGTTCTGATGCTCGAAACGAATAACCAGAACGGCCTAGGGGAAAAGTACACATACCGTTGTAATCGGGCGAGTTTCTACATTCAGATGCAACAGAAATTTTGCGGATTGGTCGATCCGTTCGCGAGATATGGCAGTTTGGAGGTAAGAAACGCTTGAGAAACTCAAAATTTTCGCAGTTCTGATGCTCGACAAGCATAACTAGAACGGCCTAAGGGAAAAGTGCGCATACCGTTGTAATCGGGCGAGTTTTTACTTTCAGCTGCAACAGAAATTTTGCGGATTGGTCAATCCGTTCGCGAGATATGGCAGTTTGGAGGTAACAAACGCTTGAGAAACTCAAAATTATCGCAGTTCTGATGCTCGACAAGCATAACTAGAACGGCCTAGGGGAAAAGTACGCATACCGTTGTAATCGGGCGAGTTTCTACTTTCAGATGCAACAGAAATTTTGCGGATTGGTCAATCCGTTCGCGAGATATGGCAGTTTGGAGGTAAGAAACGGATGAGAAACTCAAAATTTTCGCAGTTCTGATGCTCGAAACGAATAACTGAAACGGCCTAGGGGAAAAGTACACATACCGTTGTAATCGGGCGAGTTTCTACTTTCAGATGCAACAGAAATTTTGCGGATTGGTCGATCCGTTCGCGAGATATGGCAGTTTGCAGGTAAGAAACGTTTGAGAAACTCAAAATTTTCGCAGTGCTGATGCTCGAAACGAATAACTAGAACGGCCTAGGGGAAAAGTACGCATACCGTTGTAATCGGGCGAGTTTCTACTTTCAGATGCAACAGAAATTTTGCGGACTGGTCAATCCTTTCGCGAGATATGGCAGTTTGGAGGTAAGAAACGCTTGAGCAACTCAAAATTTTCGCAGTTCTGATGCTCGAAACAAATAACCAGAACGGCCTAGGGGAAAAGTTCGCATACCGTTGTAATCGGGCGAGTTTCTACTTTCAGATGCAACAGAAATTTTGCAGATTGGTCGATCCGTTCGCGAGATATGGCAGTTTGGAGGTAAGAAACGGTGGAGAAACTCAAAATTTTCACAGTCCTGATGCTCGAAACGAATAACTAGAACGGCCTAGGGGAATAGTACGCATACCGTTGTAATCGGGCGAGTTTCTACTTTCAGATGCAACAGAAATTTTGCGGATTGGTCAATCCGTTCGCGAGATATGGCCGTTTGGATGTAAGAAACGCTTGAGAAACTCAAAATTTTCGCAGTTCTGATGCTCGACAAGCATAACTAGAACGGCCTAGGGGAAAAGTACGCATACCGTTGTAATCGGGCGAGTTTCTACTTTCAGATGCAACAGAAATTTTGCGGTTTGGTCTATCCGTTCGCGAGATATGGCAGTTTGGAGGTAAGAAATGCATGAGAAACTCAAAATTTTCGCAGTTCTGATGCTCGAAACGAATAACTAGAACGACCTAGGGGAAAAGTACGCATACCGTTGTAATCGGGCGAGTTTCTACTTTCAGATGCGACAGAAATTTTGCGGATTGGTCAATCCGTTCGCGAGATATGGCAGTTTGGAGGTAAGAAACGTTTGAGAAACTCAAAATTTTCGCAGTTCTGATGCTCGAAACGAATAACTAGAACGGCCTAGGGGAAAAGTACACATACCGTTGTAATCGGGCGAGTTTCTACTTTCAGATGCGACAGAAATTTTGCGGATTGGTCAATCCGTTCGCGAGATATGGCAGTTTGGAGGTAAGAAACGGATGAGAAACTCAAAATTTTCGCAGTTCTGATGCTAGAAACGAATAACTGGAACGGCCTAGGGGAAAAGTACACATACCGTTGTAATCGGGCGAGTTTCTGCATTCAGATGCAACAGAAATTTTGCGGATTGGTCAATCCGTTCGCGAGATATGGCAGTTTGGAGGTAACAAAGTTTGAGAAACTCAAAATTTTCGCAGTTCTGATGCTCGAAACGAAAAACTAGATCGGCCTAGAGGAAAAGTACGCATACCGTTGTAATCGGGCTAGTTTCTACTTTCAGATGCAACAGAAATTTTGCAGATTGGTCGATCCGTTCGCGAGATATGGCAGTTTGGAACTAAGAAACGGTTGAGAAACTCAAAATGTTCACAGTTCTGATGCTCGAAACGAATAACTAGAACGGTCTAGGGGAAAAGTACACATACCGTTGTAATCGGGCGAGTTTCTACTTTCAGATGCAACAGAAATTTTGCGGATTGGTCGATCCGTTCGCGAGATATGGCAGTTTGGAGGTAAGAAACGTTTGAGAAACTCAAAATTTTCGCAGTTCTGATGCTCGAAACGAATAACTAGAACGGCCTAGGGGAAAAGTACGCATACCGTTGTAATCGGGCGAGTTTCTACTTTCAGATGCGACAGAAATTTTGCGGATTGGTCAATCCGTTCGCGAGATATGGCAGTTTGGAGGTAAGAAACGGATGAGAAACTCAAAATTTTCGCAGTTCTGATGCTAGAAACGAATAACTGGAACGGCCTAGGGGAAAAGTACACATACCGTTGTAATCGGGCGAGTTTCTGCATTCAGATGCAACAGAAATTTTGCGGATTGGTCAATCCGTTCGCGAGATATGGCAGTTTGGAGGTAACAAAGTTTGAGAAACTCAAAATTTTCGCAGTTCTGATGCTCGAAACGAAAAACTAGATCGGCCTAGAGGAAAAGTACGCATACCGTTGTAATCGGGCGAGTTTCTACTTTCAGATGCAACAGAAATTTTGCAGATTGGTCGATCCGTTCGCGAGATATGGCAGTTTGGAACTAAGAAACGGTTGAGAAACTCAAAATGTTCACAGTTCTGATGCTCGAAACGAATAACTAGAACGGTCTAGGGGAAAAGTACTCATACCGTTGTGATCGGGCGAGTTTCTACTTTCAGATGCAACAGAAATTTTGCGGATTTGTCAATCCGTTCGCGAGATATGGCTGTTTGGATGTAAGAAACGCTTGAGAAACTCAAAATTTTCGCTGTTCTGATGCTCGAAACGAATAACTAGAACGGCCTAGGGGAAAAGTACGCATACCGTTGTAATCGGGCGAGTTTCTACTTTCAGATGCAACAGAAATTTTGCGGACTGGTCAATCCTTTCGCGAGATATGGCGGTTTGGAGGTAAGAAACGCTTGAGCAACTCAAAATTTTCGCAGTTCTGATGCTCGAAACAAATAACCAGAACGGCCTAGGGGAAAAGTTCGCATACCGTTGTAATCGGGCGAGTTTCAACTTTCAGATGCAACAGAAATTTTGCAGATTGGTCGATCCGTTCGCGAGATATGGCAGTTTGGAGGTAAGAAACGGTGGAGAAACTCAAAATTTTCACAGTCCTGATGCTCGAAACGAATAACTAGAACGGCCTAGGGGAATAGTACGCATACCGTTGTAATCGGGCGAGTTTCTACTTTCAGATGCAACAGAAATTTTGCAGATTGGTCGATCCGTTCGCGAGATATGGCAGTTTGGATGTAAGAAACGGTTGAGAAACTCAAAATGTTCACAGTTCTGATGCTAGAAACGAATAACTAGAACGGTCTAGGGGAAAAGTACTCATACCGTTGTGATCGGGCGTGTTTCTACTTTCAGATGCAACAGAAATTTTGCGGATTGGTCAATCCGTTCGCGAGATATGGCCGTTTGGATGTAAGAAACGCTTGAGAAACTCAAAATTTTCGCAGTTCTGATGCTCGACAAGCATAACTAGAACGGCCTAGGGGAAAAGTACGCATACCGTTGTAATCGGGCGAGTTTCTACTTTCAGATGCAACAGAAATTTTGCGGTTTGGTCTATCCGTTCGCGAGATATGGCAGTTTGGAGGTAAGAAATGCATGAGAAACTCAAAATTTTCGCAGTTCTGATGCTCGAAACGAATAACTAGAACGACCTAGGGGAAAAGTACGCATACCGTTGTAATCGGGCGAGTTTCTACTTTCAGATGCAACAGTAATTTTGCGGATTGGTCAATCCGTTCGCGAGATATGGCCGTTTGGATGTAAGAAACGCTTGAGAAACTCAAAATTTTCGCAGTTCTGATGCTCGAAACGAATAACGAGAACGGCCTAGGGGAAAAGTACGCATACAGTTGTAATCGGGCGAGCTTCTACTTTCAGATGCAACAGAAATTTTGCGGATTGGTCAATCCGTTCGCGAGATATGGCAGTTTGGAGGTAAGAAACGCTTGAGAAACTCAAAATTATCGCAGTTCTGATGCTCGACAAGCATAACTAGAACGGCCTAGGGGAAAAGTACGCATACCGTTGTAATCGGGCGAGTTTCATCTTTCAGATGCAACAGAAATTTTGCGGATTGGTCAATCCGTTCGCGAGATATGGCAGTTTGGAGGTAAGAAACGGATGAGAAACTCAAAATTTTCGCAGTTCTGATGCTCGAAACGAATAACTGAAACGGCCTAGGGGAAAGGTACACATACCGTTGCAATCGGGCGAGTTTCTACTTTCAGATGCAACAGAAATTTTGCGGATTGGTCGATCCGTTCGCGAGATATGGCAGTTTGGAGGTAAGAAACGTTTGAGAAACTCAAAATTTTCGCAGTTCTGATGCTCGAAACGAATAACTAGAACGGCCTAGGGGAAAAGTACACATACCGTTGTAATCGGGCGAGTTTCTACTTTCAGATGCAACAGAAATTTTGCGGTTTGGTCTATCCGTTCGCGAGATATGGCAGTTTGGAGGTAAGAAATGCATGAGAAACTCAAAATTTTCGCAGTTCTGATGCTCGAAACGAATAACTAGAACGACCTAGGGGAAAAGTACGCATACCGTTGTAATCGGGCGAGTTTCTACTTTCAGATGCAACAGTAATTTTGCGGATTGGTCAATCCGTTCGCGAGATATGGCCGTTTGGATGTAAGAAACGCTTGAGAAACTCAAAATTTTCGCAGTTCTGATGCTCGAAACGAATAACGAGAACGGCCTAGGGGAAAAGTACGCATACCGTTGTAATCGGGCGAGCTTCTACTTTCAGATGCAACAGAAATTTTGCGGATTGGTCAATCCGTTCGCGAGATATGGCAGTTTGGAGGTAAGAAACGCTTGAGAAACTCAAAATTATCGCAGTTCTGATGCTCGACAAGCATAACTAGAACGGCCTAGGGGAAAAGTACGCATACCGTTGTAATCGGGCGAGTTTCATCTTTCAGATGCAACAGAAATTTTGCGGATTGGTCAATCCGTTCGCGAGATATGGCAGTTTGGAGGTAAGAAACGGATGAGAAACTCAAAATTTTCGCAGTTCTGATGCTCGAAACGAATAACTGAAACGGCCTAGGGGAAAGGTACACATACCGTTGCAATCGGGCGAGTTTCTACTTTCAGATGCAACAGAAATTTTGCGGATTGGTCGATCCGTTCGCGAGATATGGCAGTTTGGAGGTAAGAAACGTTTGAGAAACTCAAAATTTTCGCAGTTCTGATGCTCGAAACGAATAACTAGAACGGCCTAGGGGAAAAGTACACATACCGTTGTAATCGGGCGAGTTTCTACTTTCAGATGCGACAGAAATTTTGCGGATTGGTCAATCCGTTCGCGAGATATGGCAGTTTGGAGGTAAGAAACGGATGAGAAACTCAAAATTTTCGCAGTTCTGATGCTAGAAACGAATAACTGGAACGGCCTAGGGGAAGAGTACACATACCGTTGTAATCGGGCGAGTTTCTGCATTCAGATGCAACAGAAATTTTGCGGATTGGTCAATCCGTTCGCGAGATATGGCAGTTTGGAGGTAACAAAGTTTGAGAAACTCAAAATTTTCGCAGTTCTGATGCTCGAAACGAAAAACTAGAACGGCCTAGAGGAAAAGTACGCATACCGTTGTAATCGGGCGAGTTTCTACTTTCAGATGCAACAGAAATTTTGCAGATCGGTCGATCCGTTCGCGAGATATGGCAGTTTGGAACTAAGAAACGGTTGAGAAACTCAAAATGTTCACAGTTCTGATGCTCGAAACGAATAACTAGAACGGTCTAGGGGAAAAGTACTCATACCGTTGTGATCGGGCGAGTTTCTACTTTCAGATGCAACAGAAATTTTGCGGATTGGTCAATCCGTTCGCGAGATATGGCCGTTTGGATGTAAGAAACGCTTGAGAAACTCAAAATTTTCGCTGTTCTGATGCTCGAAACGAATAACTAGAACGGCCTAGGGGAAAAGTACGCACACCGTTGTAATCGGGCGAGTTTCTACTTTCAGATGCAACAGAAATTTTGCGGACTGGTCAATCCTTTCGCGAGATATGGCAGTTTGGAGGTAAGAAACGCTTGAGCAACTCAAAATTTTCGCAGTTCTGATGCTTGAAACGAATAACCAGAACGGCCTAGGGGAAAAGTTCGCATACCGTTGTAATCGGGCGAGTTTCTACTTTCAGATGCAACAGAAATTTTGCAGATTGGTCAATCCGTTCGCGAGATATGGCAGTTTGGAGGTTAGAAACGGATGAGAAACTCAAAATTTTCGCAGTTCTGATGCTCGAAACGAATAACTAGAACGGCCTAGGGGAAAAGTACACATACCGTTGTAATCGGGCGAGTTTCTACTTTCAGATGCAACAGAAATTTTGCAGATTGGTCGATCCGTTCGCGAGATATGGCAGTTTGGAGGTAAGAAACGGTGGAGAAACTCAAAATTTTCACAGTCCTGATGCTCGAAACGAATAACTAGAACGGCCTAGGGGAATAGTACGCATACCGTTGTAATCGGGCGAGTTTCTACTTTCAGATGCAACAGAAATTTTGCAGATTGGTCGATCCGTTCGCGAGATATGGCAGTTTGGATGTAAGAAACGGTTGAGAAACTCAAAATGTTCACAGTTCTGATGCTCGAAACGAATAACTAGAACGGTCTAGGGGAAAAGTACTCATACCGTTGTGATCGGGCGAGTTTCTACTTTCAGATGCAACAGAAATTTTGCGGATTGGTCAATCCGTTCGCGAGATATGGCCGTTTGGATGTAAGAAACGCTTGAGAAACTCAAAATTTTCGCAGTTCTGATGCTCGAAACGAATAACTAGTACGGCCTAGGGGAAAAGTACGCATACCGTTGTAATCGGGCGAGTTTCTACTTTCAGATGCAACAGAAATTTTGCGGACTGGTCAATCCTTTCGCGAGATATGGCAGTTTGGATGTAAGAAACGCTTGAGCAACTCAAAATTTTCGCAGTTCTGATGCTTGAAACGAATAACCAGAACGGCCTAGGGGAAAAGTTCGCATACCGTTGTAATCGGGCGAGTTTCTACTTTCAGATGCAACAGAAATTTTGCGGACTGGTCAATCCTTTCGCGAGATATGGCAGTTTGGAGGTAAGAAACGCTTGAGCAACTCAAAATTTTCGCAGTTCTGATGCTCGAAACAAATAACCAGAACGGCCTAGGGGAAAAGTTCGCATACCGTTGTAATCGGGCGAGTTTCTACTTTCAGATGCAACAGAAATTTTGCAGATTGGTCAATCCGTTCGCGAGATATGGCAGTTTGGAGGTTAGAAACGGATGAGAAACTCAAAATTTTCGCAGTTCTGATGCTCGAAACGAATAACTAGAACGCTCTAGGGGAAAAGTACACATACCGTTGTAATCGGGCGAGTTTCTACTTTCAGATGCAACAGAAATTTTGCAGATTGGTTGATCCGTTCGCGAGATATGGCAGTTTGGAGGTAAGAAACGGTGGAGAAACTCAAAATTTTCACAGTCCTGATGCTCGAAACGAATAACTAGAACGGCCTAGGGGAATAGTACGCATACCGTTGTAATCGGGCGAGTTTCTACTTTCAGATGCAACAGAAATTTTGCAGATTGGTCGATCCGTTCGCGAGATATGGCAGTTTGGATGTAAGAAACGGTTGAGAAACTCAAAATGTTCACAGTTCTGATGCTCGAAACGAATAACTAGAACGGTCTAGTGGAAAAGTACTCATACCGTTGTGATCGGGCGAGTTTCTACTTTCAGATGCAACAGAAATTTTGCGGATTGGTCAATCCGTTCGCGAGATATGGCCGTTTGGATGTAAGAAACGCTTGAGAAACTCAAAATTTTCGCAGTTCTGATGCTCGACAAGCATAACTAGAACGGCCTAGGGGAAAAGTACGCATACCGTTGTAATCGGGCGAGTTTCTACTTTCAGATGCAACAGAAATTTTGCGGTTTGGTCTATCCGTTCGCGAGATATGGCAGTTTGGAGGTAAGAAATGCATGAGAAACTCAAAATTTTCGCAGTTCTGATGCTCGAAACGAATAACTAGAACGACCTAGGGGAAAAGTACGCATACCGTTGTAATCGGGCGAGTTTCTACTTTCAGATGCAACAGTAATTTTGCGGATTGGTCAATCCGTTCGCGAGATATGGCCGTTTGGATGTAAGAAACGCTTGAGAAACTCAAAATTTTCGCAGTTCTGATGCTCGAAACGAATAACGAGAACGGCCTAGGGGAAAAGTACGCATACCGTTGTAATCGGGCGAGCTTCTACTTTCAGATGCAACAGAAATTTTGCGGATTGGTCAATCCGTTCGCGAGATATGGCAGTTTGGAAGTAAGAAACGCTTGAGAAACTCAAAATTTTCGTAGTTCTGATGCTCGAAACGAATAACCAGAACGGCCTAGTGGTAAAGTACGCATACCGTTGTAATCGGGCGAGTTTCTACTTTCAGATGCAACTGAAATTTTGCGGATTGGTCAATCCGTTCGCGAGATATGGCCGTTTGGATGTAAGAAACGCTTGAGAAACTCAAAATTTTCGCAGTTCTGATGCTCGAAACGAATAACTAGAACGGCCTAGGGGAAAAGTACACATACCGTTGTAATCGGGCGAGTTTCTACTTTCAGATGCAACAGAAATTTTGCAGATTGGTCGATCCGTTCGCGAGATATGGCAGTTCGGAGGTAAGAAACGGTGGAGAAACTCAAAATTTTCACAGTCCTGATGCTCGAAACGAATAACTAGAACGGCCTAGGGGAATAGTACGCATACCGTTGTAATCGGGCGAGTTTCTACTATCAGATGCAACAGAAATTTTGCAGATTGGTCGATCCGTTCGCGAGATATGGCAGTTTGGATGTAAGAAACGGTTGAGAAACTCAAAATGTTCACAGTTCTGATGCTCGAAACGAATAACTAGAACGGTCTAGGGGAAAAGTACTCATACGGTTGTGATCGGGCGAGTTTCTACTTTCATATGCAACAGAAATTTTGCGGATTGGTCAATCCGTTCGCGAGATATGGCCGTTTGGATGTAAGAAACGCTTGAGAAACTCAAAATTTTCGCTGTTCTGATGCTCGAAACGAATAACTAGAACGGCCTAGGGGAAAAGTACGCATACCGTTGTAATCGGGCGAGTTTCTACTTTCAGATGCAACAGAAATTTTGCGGACTGGTCAATCCTTTCGCGAGATATGGCAGTTTGGAGGTAAGAAACGCTTGAGCAACTCAAAATTTTCGCAGTTCTGATGCTCGAAACAAATAACCAGAACGGCCTAGGGGAAAAGTTCGCATACCGTTGTAATCGGGCGAGTTTCTACTTTCAGATGCAACAGAAATTTTGCAGATTGGTCAATCCGTTCGCGAGATATGGCAGTTTGGAGGTTAGAAACGGATGAGAAACTCAAAATTTTCGCAGTTCTGATGCTCGAAACGAATAACTAGAACGGCCTAGGGGAAAAGTACACATACCGTTGTA